>NC_059209.1:44768286-44835786 GCF_020615455.1 Coregonus clupeaformis | reverse complement strand
ACTGAGCTTTATGTTCTATTCCAGTCTACCTTGTGTGTCTAACTGGTGCGCTATGTTCTATTCCACCTCTGTTCTGTGTCTAACTGAGCTTTTATGTTCTATTCCAGCTCTGTTCTGTGTCTCTAACTGAGCTTTATGTTCTATTCTAGCTCTGTTCTGTGCCTCTAACTGGGTTCTTATGTTCTATTGTAGCTCTGATTCTTGTGTCTCTAACTGAGCTTTATAGGTTTCTATTCCAGCTCTGTTCTGTGTCTCTGAACTGAGCTTTATGTTCTATTCCAGCTCTGTTCTGTGTCTCTAACTGAGCTTTATGTTCTATTCCAGCTCTGTTTTTGTGTGTCTAACTGAGCTTTATAGTTCCATTCCAGCTCTGCTATGTAGTCTCTAACTGACCTTTATAAGGCTCTATTCTAGCTCTGTTCTAGTGTGTCTAACTGAGCTTTATGTTCATTGCAGCTCTGTTCTGTGTCTCTAACTGAGCTTTATGTTCTATTCCAGCTCTGTTCTGTAGTCCCTAACTGAGCTTTATGTTCTATTCCAGCTCTGTTCTGTGTGTCTAACTGAGCTTTATGTTCTATTCCAGCTCTGTTCTGTGTCTAACTGAGCTTTTATGTTCGTATTCCAGCAAAGGTTCATTCCAGCTCTGTTCTGTGTGTGCCTAACTGAGCTTCATGTTTCCATTCCACCTCTGTTCTGTGTCTAACTTGAGCTTCTTTGCGTTCTATTCCAGCTCTGTTCTGGTGTTTATGACTGAGCTTTATGTTCTATTCTAGCTCTGTTCTGTGTTTTAACTGAGCTTTCATGTTCTGTTCCACCTCTGTTTGTGTGTCAACTTAAGCTTTATGTTCTATTCCACCTCTGTTCTGTGTCTCTAACTGAGCTTTATGTTCCATTCCAGCTCTGTTCTGTGTGTCTAACTGAGCTTTATAAACTGTCTGCAGCTCTGTTGTGTCTCTAACTAAGAGCTTTAGCTGTTCTGTCCCAGCTCTGTTTGTGTCTAACTGAGCTTTTATGTTCTATCCCAGCTCTGTTCTGTGTCTAACTGTAGACTGAGCGTAATGTTCTATTCCAGCTCTGTTCTGTGTCTCTAACTGAGCTTTTATGTTCCATTCCGCAGCTCTGTTCTGTGTCTCTAACTGAGCGTTATAAGTTCTATTCCAGCTCTGTTCTGTGTCTCTAACTGAGCTATATGTTCTATTCCAGCTCTGTTCTGTGTCTCTAACTGAGCTTTATAGTTCTATTCCAGCTCTGTTCTGTGTCTCTAACTGGAGCTTTATGATTCTATTCCAGCTCTGTTCTGTGTCTCTAACTGAGCTTTTATGATTCTATTCCAGCTCTGTTCTGTGGTCTCTAACTGAGCTTTGCGTTCTATTCCAGCTCTGTTCTGTGTCTCTAACTGAGCTTTTATGTTCTATTCCTAGCTCTGTTATGTGTGTCTAACTGAGCTTTAATGTTCTATTGCAGCTCTGTTCTGTGTCTCTAATCTGAGCTTCTTAATAGTTCCATTCCAGCTCTGTTCTGTGTCTCTAACTGAGCTTTATGTTCTGCCCCAGTTTGTTATGTGTCTCAACTGAGCTTTATGTTATATTCTAGCCTATGCTCTGTGCGTCTAACTGAGCTTTATGTTCTATTCTAGCTCTGTTCTGTGTCTCTCACTGAGCTTTATGTCTCTATTCCAGCTCTGTTCTGTGTCTAACTGAGCTTTATAGTTCCATTCCAGCTCTGTTCTGTGTGTCTAACTGAGCTTTATGTTCTATTCCAGCTCTGTTCTGTGTGTCTAACTGATCTTTATATGTTCTATTCTAGCTCTGTTCTGTGTGTCTAACTGAGCTTCTTATGTTCTATCGCAGCTCTGTCTAAAGTGTCTATGACTGCTTTATGTTCTATTCCCAGCTCTATTTCTGTCTGCTCACTGAGCTTTCTGTGGCTCTATTCCAGCTCTGTTCTGTGTCTAACTGAGCTTGGGTAGGTTATATCTCAGCTATGTTGCCTATACTGACCTTATATGTCTCTGATTCCAGCTCGTTTCTGTGTGTCTAACTGAAGCTTTGTTCTATTCCAGCTCTGTTCTGTGTCTCTAACTGTTTTATTGTTCTATTCAGCTCTGCTCTGGGTTCCCTAACTGAGCTTATGTGTTCTATTCCAGCTCTGTTCTGTTGTTTATGACTGAGCTTTTATGTTCGTATTCCAGCTCTGTTCTGTGTGTCTAACAGAGCGTTATGTTCTGATTCCAGCCTCTGTTTCAGTGTCTAACTGGAGATTTACTTTGGCTCTGCTCGCCTCGAACCCGAGTTTATGCTCTGATCTAGCTTGTTCCTGTGTCTAACTTGAGCTTTTATGTTCCATCGACAGCTCTGTTCTGTGTCTCCCAACTGAGCTTTTGAGGATTATTCCGCAGCTCTGTTCTGTGTTCCCTAACTAAGCTTTATAAGTGCCTCATTCCAGTTTGTTCTGTGTCTCTGACCTGAGCGTTATGTTTCATTCCAGCTCTTGTTTCTGCGTCTCTATTGAGCTTCTTTATGTTCTATTCCAAGCTCTGTTCCCAGTTCTAATCTGTTAGCTTTATGAGCTATTCCAGCTCATTTGTTCTTTGTGTCTCAACTGAGCTTTATTGTTCTATTCCCAGCTCTGTTCTTGTGTCTCTAACTGAGCTTTATGTTCTATTCCAGCTCTGTTCTGTGTGGCTCTAACTGAGCTTTATGTTCTAGCTCCAGCTCTGTAGTCTTGTGTGTCTAACTGAGCTTTATGTTCTATTCCAGCTCTGTTCTGTGTCTCTAACTGAGCTTTATGTTCTATTCCAGCTCTGTTCTGTGTTTAACTGGGAGTTTATGTTCTATTCTAGCTCTGTTCTGTGTCTCAACTGAGCTTTATGTTCTATTCCAGCTCTGTTCTGATTGTAGTTCTAACTGAGCTTTATGTTCTATTCCAGCTCTGTTCTGTAGTCTCTAACTGAGCTTTTATAACTTCTATTCCAGCTCTGCTCTGTGTGTTAACTGAGCTTTATGTCGTTGAACTTGAACTTTATGTTCTATTCCAGCTGTTTGTGTCTCAATCTGAGCTTTTATGTTCTTCATTCCAGCTCTGTTCTGTGTCTAACTGAGCTTTATGTTCTATTCCAGCTCTGTTCTGTGTTTAACTGAGCTTTATGCTATATTCCAGCTCTGTTCTGTGTGTCTAACTGACTGGCTTTATCGTCTCCATTCCACCTCTGCTTCTGTGTGTCTAACTGAGCCTCATGCGTTCTATTCTAGCTTGTTCTGTGTCTAACTGAGTTTTATGTTCTATTGCAGCTTTGTTCTGTGTCTAACTGAGCTTTATGTTCTATTCCAGCTCTTTGTTCTGAGTTAAACCAGCTTTGATGTTCTATTCCAGTTTGCTCTGTTCTGGGTGCTCTAACTGAGCTTTTATGTTCTCATTCCAGCTCTGTTCTGTGTCTCTAACTGAGCTTTTGTTCCATTCTAGCTCCCACACCGTGGCTCAACTGAGCTTTAGCATCTGGCTGTAGCCTCGTTCTGTGTCTCAACTGCTTTATGTTCTATTCCAGCTCTGTTTGTGTTTAACTGAGCTAAATTATAACTCACTTATGTTTATGTTCATCCACAGCTTCCATTGATGCAGGTTCTGTTCTCTGTGTCTCTAACTGAGCGTTATGTTCTATTCCAGCTTTGTTCTAGTGTCTCTAACTGAGCTTTTATGTTCTATTCCAGCTCTGTTCTGTGCCTCTAACTGAGCTTTATGTTTCTATTCCACTTGTTCTGTGTCTTTAACTGAGCTTTATGTTCTATTCCAGCTCTGTTCTGTGTCTCTAACTGAGCTTTATGTTCTATTCCAGCTCTGTTCTGTGTCTCTAACTGAGCTTTATGTTCTATTCCAGCTCTGTTCTGTTGTCTAACTGAGCTTTATGTTCTATTCCAGCTCTGTTCTGTGTCTCTAACTGAGCTTTATGTTCTATTCCAGCTCTGTTCTGGTGTCTCTAACTGAGCTTTATGTTCTATTCCAGCTCTGTTCTGTGTCTCTAACTGAGCTTTATGTTCTATTCCAGCTCTGTTCTGTGTCTCTAACTGAGCTTTATGTTCTATTCCAGCTCTGTTCTGTGTCTCTAACTGAGCTTTATGTTCTATTCCAGCTCTGTTCTGTGTGTCTAACTGAGCTTATGTTCTATTCCAGCTCTGTTCTGTGTGCTAACTGAGCTTTATGTTCTATTCCAGCTCTGTTCTGTGTCCTAACTGAGCTTTATGTTCTATTCCAGCTCTGTTCTGTGTTTATGACTGAGCTTTATGTTCTATTCCAGCTCTGTTCTGTGTGTCTAACTGAGCTTCATGTTCTATTCCACCTCTGTTCTGTGTCTAACTGAGCTTTATGTTCTATTCCAGCTCTGTTCTGTCTCTAACTGAGCTTTATGTTCTATTCTAGCTCTGTTCTGTGTGTCTAACTGAGCTTTATGTTCTATTCCAGCTCTGTTATGTGTCTCTAACTGAGCTTTATGTTCTATTCTAGCTCTGTTCTGTGTGTCTAACTGAGCTTTATGTTCTATTGCAGCTCTGTTCTGTGTCTCTAACTAAGCTTTATGTTCTATTCCAGCTCTGTTCTGTGTCTCTAACTGAGCTTTATGTTCTATTCCAGCTCTGTTCTGTGTCTCTAACTGAGCTTTATGTTCTATTCCAGCTCTGTTCTGTGTCTAACTGAGCTTTATGTTATATTCCAGCTATGTTCTGTGTCTCTAACTGACCTTTATGTTCTATTCCAGCTCGTTTCTGTGTGTCTAACTGAGCTTTATGTTCTATTCCAGCTCTGTTCTGTGTCTAACTGAGCTTTATGTTCTATTCCAGCTCTGTTCTGTGTCTAACTGAGCTTTATGTTCTATTCCAGCTCTGTTCTGTGTTTATGACTGAGCTTTATGTTCTATTCCAGCTCTGTTCTGTGTGTCTAACTGAGCTTCATGTTCTATTCCACCTCTGTTCTGTGTCTAACTGAGCTTTATGTTCTATTCTAGCTCTGTTCTGTGTGTCTAACTGAGCTTTATGTTCTATTGCAGCTCTGTTCTGTGTCTCAACTGAGCTTTATGTTCTATTCCAGCTCTGTTCTGTGTCTCTAACTTGGCTTTATGTTCTATTCCAGCTCTGTTCTGTGTCTCTAACTGAGCTTTTATGTTCTATTCCAGCTCTGTTCTGTGTCTCTAACTGAGCTTTATGTTCTATTCCAGCTCTGTTCTGTGTCTAACTGAGCTTTATGTTCTATTCCAGCTCTGTTCTGTGTCTCTAACTGAGCTTTATGTTCTATTCCAGCTCTGTTCTGTGTCTCTAACTGAGCTTTATGTTCTATTCCAGCTCTGTTCTGTGTCTCTAACTGAGCTTTATGTTCTATTCCAGCTCTGTTCTGTGTCTCTAACTGAGCTTTATGTTCTATTCCAGCTCTGTTCTGTGTCTCTAACTGAGCTTTATGTTCTATTCCAGCTCTGTTATGTGTCTCTAACTGAGCTTTATGTTCTATTCTAGCTCTGTTCTGTGTGTCTAACTGAGCTTTATGTTCTATTGCAGCTCTGTTCTGTGTCTCTAACTAAGCTTTATGTTCTATTCCAGCTCTGTTCTGTGTCTCTAACTGAGCTTTATGTTCTATTCCAGCTCTGTTTTGTGTCTCTAACTGAGCTTTATGTTATATTCCAGCTATGCTCTGTGTCTCTAACTGACCTTTATGTTCTATTCCAGCTCTGTTCTGTGTGTCTAACTGAGCTTTATGTTCTATTCCAGCTCTGTTCTGTGTCTAACTGAGCTTTATGTTCTATTCCAGCTCTGTTCTGTGTCTAACTGAGCTTTATGTTCTATTCCAGCTCTGTTCTGTGTGTCTAACTGAGCTTCATGTTCTATTCCAGCTCTGTTCTGTGTGTCTAACTGAGCTTTATGTTCTATTCCAGCTCTGTTCTGTGTTTATGACTGAGCTTTATGTTCTATTCCAGCTCTGTTCTGTGTGTCTAACTGAGCTTCATGTTCTATTCCACCTCTGTTCTGTGTCTAACTGAGCTTTATGTTCTATTCCAGCTCTGTTCTGTCTCTAACTGAGCTTTATGTTCTATTCTAGCTCTGTTCTGTGTGTCTAACTGAGCTTTATGTTCTATTGCAGCTCTGTTCTGTGTCTCTAACTAAGCTTTATGTTCTATTCCAGCTCTGTTCTGTGTCTCTAACTGAGCTTTATGTTCTATTCCAGCTCTGTTCTGTGTCTCTAACTGAGCTTTATGTTCTATTCCAGCTCTGTTCTGTGTGTCTAACTGAGCTTTATGTTCTATTCCAGCTCTGTTCTGTGTCTCTAACTGAGCTTTATGTTCTATTCCAGCTCTGTTCTGTGTCTCTAACTGAGCTTTATGTTCTATTCCAGCTCTGTTCTGTGTCTCTAACTGAGCTTTATGTTCTATTCCAGCTCTGTTCTGTGTCTCTAACTGAGCTTTATGTTCTATTCCAGCTCTGTTCTGTGTCTCTAACTGAGCTTTATGTTCTATTCCAGCTCTGTTCTGTGTTTATGACTGAGCTTTATGTTCTATTCCAGCTCTGTTCTGTGTGTCTAACTGAGCTTTATGTTCTATTCCAGCTCTGTTCTGTGTCTCTAACTGAGCTTTATGTTCTATTCCAGCTCTGTTCTGTGTCTCTAACTGAGCTTTATGTTCTATTCCAGCTCTGTTCTGTGTCTCTAACTGAGCTTTATGTTCTATTCCAGCTCTGTTCTGTGCCTTAACTGAGCTTTATGTTCTATTCCAGCTCTGTTCTGTGTCTCTAACTGAGCTTTATGTTCTATTCCAGCTCTGTTCTGTGTCTCTAACTGAGCTTTATGTTCTATTCCAGCTTCTGTTCTGTGTCTCTAACTGAGCTTTATGTTCTATTCCAGCTCTGTTCTGTGTGTCTAACTGAGCTTTATGTTCTATTTCAGCTCTGTTCTGTGTCTAACTGAGCTTTATGTTCTATTCCAGCTCTGTTCTGTCTCTAACTGAGCTTTATGTTCTATTCCAGCTCTGTTCTGTGTCTCTAACTGAGCTTTATGTTCTATTCCAGCTCTGTTCTGTGTGTCTAACTGAGCTTCATGTTCTATTCCACCTCTGTTCTGGTCTAACTGAGCTTTATGTTCTATTCCAGCTCTGTTCTGTCTCTAACTGAGCTTTATGTTCTATTCTAGCTCTGTTCTGTGTCTAACTGAGCTTTATGTTCTATTGCAGCTCTGTTCTGTGTCTCTAACTGAGCTTTATGTTCTATTCCAGCTCTGTTCTGTGTCCCTAACTGAGCTTTATGTTCTATTCCAGCTCTGTTCTGTGTCTCTAACTGAGCTTTATGTTCTATTCCAGCTCTGTTCTGTGTCTCTAACTGAGCTTTATGTCTATTCCAGCTCTGTTCTGTGTCTAACTGAGCTTTATGTTCTATTCCAGCTCTGTTCTGTGTCTCTAACTGAGCTTTATGTTTCTATTCCAGCTCTGTTCTGTGTCTCTAACTGAGCTTTATGTTCTATTCCAGCTCTGTTCTGTGTGTCTAACTGAGCTTTATGTTCTATTCCAGCTCTGTTCTGTGTCTCTAACTGAGCTTTATGTTCTATTCCAGCTCTGTTCTGTGTCTCTAACTGAGCTTTATGTTCTATTCCAGCTATGTTCTGTGTCTCTAACTGACCTTTATGTTCTATTCCAGCTCTGTTCTGTGTCTAACTGAGCTTTATGTTCTATTCCAGCTCTGTTCTGTGTCTAACTGAGCTTTATGTTCTATTCCAGCTCTGTTCTGTGTCTCTAACTGAGCTTTATGTTCTATTCCAGCTCTGTTCTGTGTGTCTAACTGAGCTTTATGTTCTATTCCAGCTCTGTTCTGTGTGTCTAACTGAGCTTTATGTTCTATTCCAGCTCTGTTCTGTGCTCTAACTGAGCTTTATGTTCTATTCCAGCTCTGTTCTGTGTCTCTAACTGAGCTTTATGTTCTATTCCAGCTCTGTTCTGTGTCTCTAACTGAGCTTTATGTTCTATTCCAGCTCTGTTCTGTGTGTCTAACTGAGCTTTATGTTCTATTCCAGCTCTGTTCTGTGTCTCTAACTGAGCTTTATGTTCTATTCCAGCTCTGTTCTGTGTCTCTAACTGAGCTTTATGTTCTATTCCAGCTCTGTTCTGTGTCTCTAACTGAGCTTTATGTTCTATTCCAGCTCTGTTCTGTGTCTCTAACTGACTTTATGTTCTATTCCAGCTCTGTTCTGTGTGTCTAACTGAGCTTTATGTTCTATTCCAGCTCTGTTCTGTGTCTCAACTGAGCTTTATGTTCTATTCCAGCTCTGTTCTGTGTCTCTAACTGAGCTTTATGTTCTATTCCAGCTCAGTTTTGTCTCTAACTGAGCTTTATGTTCTATTCCAGCTCTGTTCTGTGTCTCTAACTGAGCTTTATGTTCTATTCCAGCTCTGTTCTGTGTCTCTAACTGAGCTTTATGTTCTATTCCAGCTCTGTTCTGTGTCTCTAACTGAGCTTTATGTTCTATTCCAGCTCTGTTCTGTGTCTCTAACTGAGCTTTATGTTCTATTCCAGCTCTGTTCTGTGTCTCAACTGAGCTTTATGTTCTATTCCAGCTCTGTTCTGTGTCTCTAACTGAGCTTTATGTTCTATTCCAGCTCTGTTCTGTGTGTCTAACTGAGCTTTATGTTCTATTCCAGCTCTGTTCTGTGTCTAACTGAGCTTTATGTTCTATTCCAGCTCTGTTCTGTGTCTAACTGAGCTTTATGTTCTATTCCAGCTCTGTTCTGTGTGTCTAACTGAGCTTTATGTTCTATTCCAGCTCTGTTCTGTGTGTCTAACTGAGCTTTATGTTCTATTCCAGCTCTGTTCTGTGTCTAACTGAGCTTTATGTTCTATTCCAGCTCTGTTCTGTGTCTCTAACTGAGCTTTATGTTCTATTCCAGCTCTGTTCTGTGTCTAACTGAGCTTTATGTTCTATTCCAGCTCTGTTCTGTGTCTAACTGAGCTTTATGTTCTATTCCAGCTCTGTTCTGTGTTTATGACTGAGCTTTATGTTCTATTCCAGCTCTGTTCTGTGTTTATGACTGAGCTTTATGTTCTATTCCAGCTCTGTTCTGTGTCTAACTGAGCTTTATGTTCTATTCCAGCTCTGTTCTGTGTCTCTAACTGAGCTTTATGTTCTATTCCAGCTCTGTTCTGTGTCTCTAACTGAGCTTTATGTTCTATTCCAGCTCTGTTCTGTGTCTCTAACTGAGCTTTATGTTCTATTCCAGCTCTGTTCTGTGTCTCTAACTGAGCTTTATGTTCTATTCCAGCTCTGTTCTGTGTCTCTAACTGAGCTTTATGTTCTATTCCAGCTCTGTTCTGTGTCTCTAACTGAGCTTTATGTTCTATTCCAGCTCTGTTCTGTGTCTAACTGAGCTTTATGTTCTATTCCAGCTCTGTTCTGTCTCTAAGTTGAGCTTTATGTTCTATTCAGCTCTGTTCTGTGTCTAACTGAGCTTTATGTTCTATTCCAGCTCTGTTCTGTGTCTCTAACTGAGCTTTATGTTCTATTCCAGCTCTGTTCTGTGTCTCTAACTGAGCTTTATGTTCTATTCCAGCTCTGTTCTGTGTCTCTAACTGAGCTTTATGTTCTATTCCAGCTCTGTTCTGTGTCTCTAACTGAGCTTTATGTTCTATTCCAGCTCTGTTCTGTGTCTAACTGAGCTTTATGTTCTATTCCAGCTCTGTTCTGTGTCTCTAACTGAGCTTTATGTTCTATTCCAGCTCTGTTCTGTGTCTCTAACTGAGCTTTATGTTCTATTCCAGCTCTGTTCTGTGTCTCTAACTGAGCTTTATGTTCTATTCCAGCTCTGTTCTGTGTCTCTAACTGAGCTTTATGTTCTATTCCAGCTCTGTTCTGTGTGTCTAACTGAGCTTTATGTTTCTATTCCAGTTTCTGTGTCTTCTGAGCTTTATGTTCTATTCCAGCTCTGTTCTGTGTCTCTAACTGAGCTTTATGTTCTATTCCAGCTCTGTTCTGTGTGTCTAACTGAGCTTTATGTTCTATTCCAGCTCTGTTCTGTGTCTAACTGAGCTTTATGTTCTATTCCAGCTCTGTTCTGTGTCTCTAACTGAGCTTTATGTTCTATTCCAGCTCTGTTCTGTGTCTCTAACTGAGCTTTATGTTCTATTCCAGCTCTGTTCTGTGTCTCTAACTGAGCTTTATGTTCTATTCCAGCTCTGTTCTGTGTGTCTAACTGAGCTTTATGTTCTATTCCAGCTCTGTTCTGTGTCTCTAACTGAGCTTTATGTTCTATTCCAGCTCTGTTCTGTGTCTCAACTGAGCTTTATGTTCTATTCCAGCTCTGTTCTGTGTCTCTAACTGAGCTTTATGTTCTATTCCAGCTCTGTTCTGTGTCTCTAACTGAGCTTTATGTTCTATTCCAGCTCTGTTCTGTGTCTCTAACTGAGCTTTATGTTCTATTCCAGCTCTGTTCTGTGTCTCTAACTGAGCTTTATGTTCTATTCCAGCTCTGTTCTGTGTGTCTAACTGAGCTTTATGTTCTATTCCAGCTCTGTTCTGTGTCTCTAACTGAGCTTTATGTTCTATTCCAGCTCTGTTCTGTGTCTCTAACTGAGCTTTATGTTCTATTCCAGCTCTGTTCTGTGTCTCTAACTGAGCTTTATGTTCTATTCCAGCTCTGTTCTGTGTCTCTAACTGAGCTTTATGTTCTATTCCAGCTCTGTTCTGTGTCTCTAACTGAGCTTTATGTTCTATTCCAGCTCTGTTCTGTGTCTCTAACTGAGCTTTATGTTCTATTCCAGCTCTGTTCTGTGTCTCTAACTGAGCTTTATGTTCTATTCCAGCTCTGTTCTGTGTCTCTAACTGAGCTTTATGTTCTATTCCAGCTCTGTTCTGTGTCTCTAACTGAGCTTTATGTTCTATTCCAGCTCTGTTCTGTGTCTCTAACTGAGCTTTATGTTCTATTCCAGCTCTGTTCTGTGTCTCTAACTGAGCTTTATGTTCTATTCCAGCTCTGTTCTGTGTCTCTAACTGAGCTTTATGTTTCTATTCCTGCTCTGTTCTGTGTCTCTAACTGAGCTTTATGTTCTATTCCAGCTCTGTTCTGTGTCTCTAACTGAGCTTTATGTTCTATTCCAGCTCTGTTCTGTGTCTCTAACTGAGCTTTATGTTCTATTCCAGCTCTGTTCTGTGTCTCTAACTGAGCTTTATGTTCTATTCCAGCTCTGTTCTGTGTCTCTAACTGAGCTTTATGTTCTATTCCAGCTCTGTTCTGTGTGTCTAACTGAGCTTTATGTTCTATTCCAGCTCTGTTCTGTGTCTCTAACTGAGCTTTATGTTCTATTCCAGCTCTGTTCTGTGTCTCTAACTGAGCTTTATGTTCTATTCCAGCTCTGTTCTGTGTCTCTAACTGAGCTTTATGTTCTATTCCAGCTCTGTTCTGTGTCTAACTGAGCTTTATGTTCTATTCCAGCTCTGTTCTGTGTCTCTAACTGAGCTTTATGTTCTATTCCAGCTCTGTTCTGTGTCTCTAACTGAGCTTTATGTTCTATTCCAGCTCTGTTCTGTGTCTCTAACTGAGCTTTATGTTCTATTCCAGCTCTGTTCTGTGTGTCTAACTGAGCTTTATGTTCTATTCCAGCTCTGTTCTGTGTCTAACTGAGCTTTATGTTCTATTCCAGCTCTGTTCTGTGTCTCTAACTGAGCTTTATGTTCTATTCCAGCTCTGTTCTGTGTCTCTAACTGAGCTTTATGTTCTATTCCAGCTCTGTTCTGTGTCTCTAACTGAGCTTTATGTTCTATTCCAGCTCTGTTCTGTGTCTCTAACTGAGCTTTATGTTCTATTCCAGCTCTGTTCTGTGTCTCTAACTGAGCTTTATGTTCTATTCTAGCTCTGTTCTGTGTCTCTAACTGAGCTTTATGTTCTATTGCAGCTCTGTTCTGTGTCTCTAACTAAGCTTTATGTTCTATTCCAGCTCTGTTCTGTGTCTCTAACTGAGCTTTATGTTCTATTCCAGCTCTGTTCTGTGTCTCTAACTGAGCTTTATGTTCTATTCCAGCTCTGTTCTGTGTCTCTAACTGAGCTTTATGTTCTATTCCAGCTCTGTTCTGTGTCTCTAACTGAGCTTTATGTTCTATTCCAGCTCTGTTCTGTGTCTCTAACTGAGCTTTATGTTCTATTCCAGCTCTGTTCTGTGTCTCTAACTGAGCTTTATGTTCTATTCCAGCTCTGTTCTGTGTGTCTAACTGAGCTTTATGTTCTATTGCAGCTCTGTTCTGTGTCTCTAACTGAGCTTTATGTTCTATTCCAGCTCTGTTCTGTGTCTCTAACTGAGCTTTATGTTCTATTCCAGCTCTGTTCTGTGTCTCTAACTGAGCTTTATGTTCTATTCCAGCTCTGTTCTGTGTCTCTAACTGAGCTTTATGTTCTATTCCAGCTCTGTTCTGTGTCTCTAACTGAGCTTTATGTTCTATTCCAGCTCTGTTCTTGTGTCTAACTGAGCTTTATGTTCTATTCCAGCTCTGTTCTGTGTGTCTAACTGAGCTTTATGTTCTATTCCAGCTCTGTTCTGTGTCTATACTGAGCTTTATGTTCTATTCCAGCTCTGTTCTGTGTGTCTAACTGAGCTTCATGTTCTATTCCACCTCTGTTCTGTGTCTAACTGAGCTTTATGTTCTATTCCAGCTCTGTTCTGTGTCTAACTGAGCTTTATGTTCTATTCCAGCTCTGTTCTGTGTGTCTAACTGAGCTTTATGTTCTATTCCAACTCTGTTCTGTGTCTCTAACTGAGCTTTATGTTCTATTCCAGCTCTGTTCTGTGTCTCTAACTGAGCTTTATGTTCTATTCCAGCTCTGTTCTGTGTCTCTAACTGAGCTTTATGTTCTATTCCAGCTCTGTTCTGTGTCTCTAACTGAGCTTTATGTTCTATTCCAGCTCTGTTCTGTGTCTCTAACTGAGCTTTATGTTCTATTCCAGCTCTGTTCTGTGTCTCTAACTGAGCTTTATGTTCTATTCCAGCTCTGTTCTGTGTCTCTAACTGAGCTTTATGTTCTATTCCAGCTCTGTTCTGTGTCTCTAACTGAGCTTTATGTTCTATTCCAGCTCTGTTCTGTGTCTCTAACTGAGCTTTATGTTCTATTCCAGCTCTGTTCTGTGTCTCTAACTGAGCTTTATGTTCTATTCCAGCTCTGTTCTGTGTCTCTAACTGAGCTTTATGTTCTATTCCAGCTCTGTTCTGTGTCTCTAACTGAGCTTTTATGTTCTATTCCAGCTCTGTTCTGTGTCTCTAACTGAGCTTTATGTTCTATTCCAGCTCTGTTCTGTGTCTCTAACTGAGCTTTATGTTCTATTCCAGCTCTGTTCTGTGTCTCTAACTGAGCTTTATGTTCTATTCCAGCTCTGTTCTGTGTCTCTAACTGAGCTTTATGTTCTATTCCAGCTCTGTTCTGTGTCTCTAACTGAGCTTTATGTTCTATTCCAGCTCTGTTCTGTGTCTCTAACTGAGCTTTATGTTCTATTCCAGCTCTGTTCTGTGTCTAACTGAGCTTTATGTTCTATTCCAGCTCTGTTCTGTGTCTCTAACTGAGCTTTATGTTCTATTCCAGCTCTGTTCTGTGTGTCTAACTGAGCTTTATGTTCTATTCCAGCTCTGTTCTGTGTCTAACTGAGCTTTATGTTCTATTCCAGCTCTGTTCTGTGTCTAACTGAGCTTTATGTTCTATTCCAGCTCTGTTCTGTGTTTATGACTGAGCTTTATGTTCTATTCCAGCTCTGTTCTGTGTGTCTAACTGAGCTTCATGTTCTATTCCACCTCTGTTCTGTGTCTAACTGAGCTTTATGTTCTATTCCAGCTCTGTTCTGTGTCTCTAACTGAGCTTTATGTTCTATTCCAGCTCTGTTCTGTGTCTCTAACTGAGCTTTATGTTCTATTCCAGCTCTGTTCTGTGTCTCTAACTGAGCTTTATGTTCTATTCCAGCTCTGTTCTGTGTCTCTAACTGAGCTTTATGTTCTATTCCAGCTCTGTTCTGTGTCTCTAACTGAGCTTTATGTTCTATTCCAGCTCTGTTCTGTGTCTCTAACTGAGCTTTATGTTCTATTCCAGCTCTGTTCTGTGTCTCTAACTGAGCTTTATGTTCTATTCCAGCTCTGTTCTGTGTCTCTAACTGAGCTTTTATGTTCTATTCCAGCTCTGTTCTGTGTCTCTAACTGAGCTTTATGTTCTATTCCAGCTCTGTTCTGTGTCTCTAACTGAGCTTTATGTTCTATTCCAGCTCTGTTCTGTGTCTCTAACTGAGCTTTATGTTCTATTCCAGCTCTGTTCTGTGTCTCTAACTGAGCTTTATGTTCTATTCCAGCTCTGTTCTGTGTCTCTAACTGAGCTTTATGTTCTATTCCAGCTCTGTTCTGTGTCTCTAACTGAGCTTTATGTTCTATTCCAGCTCTGTTCTGTGTCTAACTGAGCTTTATGTTCTATTCCAGCTCTGTTCTGTGTCTCTAACTGAGCTTTATGTTCTATTCCAGCTCTGTTCTGTGTCTCTAACTGAGCTTTATGTTCTATTCCAGCTCTGTTCTGTGTCTCTAACTGAGCTTTATGTTCTATTCCAGCTCTGTTCTGTGTCTAACTGAGCTTTATGTTCTATTCCAGCTCTGTTCTGTGTCTCTAACTGAGCTTTATGTTCTATTCCAGCTCTGTTTCTGTGTGTCTAACTGAGCTTTATGTTCTATTCCAGCTCTGTTCTGTGTCTAACTGAGCTTTATGTTCTATTCCAGCTCTGTTCTGTGTCTAACTGAGCTTTATGTTCTATTCCAGCTCTGTTCTGTGTCTATGACTGAGCTTTATGTTCTATTCCAGCTCTGTTCTGTGTGTCTAACTGAGCTTCATGTTCTATTCCACCTCTGTTCTGTGTCTAACTGAGCTTTATGTTCTATTCTAGCTCTGTTCTGTGTGTCTAACTGAGCTTTATGTTCTATTCCAGCTCTGTTCTGTGTCTCTAACTTAGCTTTATGTTCTATTCCAGCTCTGTTCTGTGTCTCTAACTGAGCTTTATGTTCTATTCCAGCTCTGTTCTGTGTCTCTAACTGAGCTTTTATGTTCTATTCCAGCTCTGTTCTGTGTCTCTAACTGAGCTTTATGTTCTATTCCAGCTCTGTTCTGTGTCTCTAACTGAGCTTTATGTTCTATTCCAGCTCTGTTCTGTGTCTCTAACTGAGCTTTATGTTCTATTCCAGCTCTGTTCTGTGTCTCTAACTGAGCTTTATGTTCTATTCCAGCTCTGTTCTGTGTCTCTAACTGAGCTTTATGTTCTATTCCAGCTCTGTTCTGTGTCTCTAACTGAGCTTTATGTTCTATTCCAGCTCTGTTCTGTGTCTCTAACTGAGCTTTATGTTCTATTCCAGCTCTGTTATGTGTCTCTAACTGAGCTTTATGTTCTATTCTAGCTCTGTTCTGTGTCTCTAACTGAGCTTTATGTTCTATTCCAGCTCTGTTCTGTGTCTCTAACTGAGCTTTATGTTCTATTCCAGCTCTGTTCTGTGTCTCTAACTGAGCTTTATGTTCTATTCCAGCTCTGTTCTGTGTCTATGACTGAGCTTTATGTTCTATTCCAGCTCTGTTCTGTGTGTCTAACTGAGCTTTATGTTCTATTCCAGCTCTGTTCTGTGTCTCTAACTGAGCTTTATGTTCTATTCCAGCTCAGTTTTGTCTCTAACTGAGCTTTATGTTCTATTCCAGCTCTGTTCTGTGTCTCTAACTGAGCTTTATGTTCTATTCCAGCTCTGTTCTGTGTGTCTAACTGAGCTTTATGTTCTATTCCAGCTCTGTTCTGTGTCTAACTGAGCTTTATGTTCTATTCCAGCTCTGTTCTGTGTCTAACTGAGCTTTATGTTCTATTCCAGCTCTGTTCTGTGTGTCTAACTGAGCTTCATGTTCTATTCCAGCTCTGTTCTGTGTGTCTAACTGAGCTTTATGTTCTATTCCAGCTCTGTTCTGTGTTTATGACTGAGCTTTATGTTCTATTCCAGCTCTGTTCTGTGTGTCTAACTGAGCTTCATGTTCTATTCCACCTCTGTTCTGTGTCTAACTGAGCTTTATGTTCTATTCCAGCTCTGTTCTGTCTCTAACTGAGCTTTATGTTCTATTCTAGCTCTGTTCTGTGTCTCTAACTGAGCTTTATGTTCTATTGCAGCTCTGTTCTGTGTCTCTAACTGAGCTTTATGTTCTATTCCAGCTCTGTTCTGTGTCTCTAACTGAGCTTTATGTTCTATTCCAGCTCTGTTCTGTGTCTCTAACTGAGCTTTATGTTCTATTCCAGCTCTGTTCTGTGTCTCTAACTGAGCTTTATGTTCTATTCCAGCTCTGTTCTGTGTCTCTAACTGAGCTTTATGTTCTATTCCAGCTCTGTTCTGTGTCTCTAACTGAGCTTTATGTTCTATTCCAGCTCTGTTCTGTGTCTCTAACTGAGCTTTATGTTCTATTCCAGCTCTGTTCTGTGTCTCTAACTGAGCTTTATGTTCTATTCCAGCTCTGTTCTGTGTCTCTAACTGAGCTTTATGTTCTATTCCAGCTCTGTTCTGTGTCTCTAACTGAGCTTTATGTTCTATTCCAGCTCTGTTCTGTGTCTCTAACTGAGCTTTATGTTCTATTCCAGCTCTGTTCTGTGTCTCTAACTGAGCTTTATGTTCTATTCCAGCTCTGTTCTGTGTCTCTAACTGAGCTTTATGTTCTATTCCAGCTCTGTTCTGTGTCTCTAACTGAGCTTTATGTTCTATTCCAGCTCTGTTTCTGTGTCTCTAACTGAGCTTTATGTTCTATTCCAGCTATGTTCTGTGTCTCTAACTGACCTTTATGTTCTATTCCAGCTCGGTTCTGTGTGTCTAACTGAGCTTTATGTTCTATTCCAGCTCTGTTCTGTGTCTCTAACTGAGCTTTATGTTCTATTCCAGCTCTGTTCTGTGTCTAACTGAGCTTTATGTTCTATTCCAGCTCTGTTCTGTGTTTCTAACTGAGCTTTATGTTCTATTCCAGCTCTGTTCTGTGTGTCTAACTGAGCTTCATGTTCTATTCCACCTCTGTTCTGTGTCTAACTGAGCTTTATGTTCTATTCCAGCTCTGTTCTGTCTCTAACTGAGCTTTATGTTCTATTCCAGCTCTGTTCTGTGTCTCTAACTGAGCTTTATGTTCTATTCCAGCTCTGTTCTGTGTCTCTAACTGAGCTTTATGTTCTATTCCAGCTCTGTTCTGTGTCTCTAACTGAGCTTTATGTTCTATTCCAGCTCTGTTCTGTGTCTCTAACTGAGCTTTATGTTCTATTCCAGCTCTGTTCTGTGTCTCTAACTGAGCTTTATGTTCTATTCCAGCTCTGTTCTGTGTCTCTAACTGAGCTTTATGTTCTATTCCAGCTCTGTTCTGTGTCTCTAACTGAGCTTTATGTTCTATTCCAGCTCTGTTCTGTGTCTCTAACTGAGCTTTATGTTCTATTCCAGCTCTGTTCTGTGTCTCTAACTGAGCTTTATGTTCTATTCCAGCTCTGTTCTGTGTCTCTAACTGAGCTTTATGTTCTATTCCAGCTCTGTTCTGTGTCTCTAACTGAGCTTTATGTTCTATTCCAGCTCTGTTCTGTGTCTCTAACTGAGCTTTATGTTCTATTCCAGCTCTGTTCTGTGTCTCTAACTGAGCTTTATGTTCTATTCCAGCTCTGTTCTGTGTCTCTAACTGAGCTTTATGTTCTATTCCAGCTCTGTTCTGTGTGTCTAACTGAGCTTTATGTTCTATTCCAGCTCTGTTCTGTGTCTCTAACTGAGCTTTATGTTCTATTCCAGCTCTGTTCTGTGTCTCTAACTGAGCTTTATGTTCTATTCCAGCTCTGTTCTGTGTCTCTAACTGAGCTTTATGTTCTATTCCAGCTCTGTTCTGTGTCTCTAACTGAGCTTTATGTTCTATTCCAGCTCTGTTCTGTGTCTCTAACTGAGCTTTATGTTCTATTCCAGCTCTGTTCTGTGTCTCTAACTGAGCTTTATGTTCTATTCCAGCTCTGTTCTGTGTCTCTAACTGACCTTTATGTTCTATTCCAGCTCTGTTCTGTGTGTCTAACTGAGCTTTATGTTCTATTCCAGCTCTGTTCTGTGTCTAACTGAGCTTTATGTTCTATTCCAGCTCTGTTCTGTGTCTAACTGAGCTTTATGTTCTATTCCAGCTCTGTTCTGTGTGTCTAACTGAGCTTCATGTTCTATTCCAGCTCTGTTCTGTGTGTCTAACTGAGCTTTATGTTCTATTCCAGCTCTGTTCTGTGTCTATGACTGAGCTTTATGTTCTATTCCAGCTCTGTTCTGTGTGTCTAACTGAGCTTATGTTCTATTCCACCTCTGTTCTGTGTCTAACTGAGCTTTATGTTCTATTCCAGCTCTGTTCTGTGCTCTAACTGAGCTTTATGTTCTATTCCAGCTCTGTTCTGTGTGTCTAACTGAGCTTTATGTTCTATTCCAGCTCTGTTCTGTGTCTCTAACTGAGCTTTATGTTCTATTCCAGCTCTGTTCTGTGTCTCTAACTGAGCTTTATGTTCTATTCCAGCTCTGTTCTGTGTCTCTAACTGAGCGTTATGTTCTATTCCAGCTCTGTTCTGTGTCTCTAACTGAGCTTTATGTTCTATTCCAGCTCTGTTCTGTGTCTCTAACTGAGCTTTATGTTCTATTCCAGCTCTGTTCTGTGTCTCTAACTGAGCTTTATGTTCTATTCCAGCTCTGTTCTGTGTCTCTAACTGAGCTTTATGTTCTATTCCAGCTCTGTTCTGTGTCTCTAACTGAGCTTTATGTTCTATTCCAGCTCTGTTCTGTGTCTCTAACTGAGCTTTATGTTCTATTCCAGCTCTGTTCTGTGTCTCTAACTGAGCTTTATGTTCTATTCCAGCTCTGTTCTGTGTCTCTAACTGAGCTTTATGTTCTATTCCAGCTCTGTTCTGTGTCTCTAACTGAGCTTTATGTTCTATTCCAGCTCTGTTCTGTGTCTCTAACTGAGCTTTATGTTCTATTCCAGCTCTGTTCTGTGTCTCTAACTGAGCTTTATGTTCTATTCCAGCTCTGTTCTGTGTCTCTAACTGAGCTTTATGTTCTATTCCAGCTCTGTTTTGTGTCTCTAACTGAGCTTTATGTTATATTCCAGCTATGCTCTGTGTCTCTAACTGACCTTTATGTTCTATTCCAGCTCTGTTCTGTGTGTCTAACTGAGCTTTATGTTCTATTCCAGCTCTGTTCTGTGTCTCTAACTGAGCTTTATGTTCTATTCCAGCTCTGTTCTGTGTCTAACTGAGCTTTATGTTCTATTCCAGCTCTGTTCTGTGTGTCTAACTGAGCTTCATGTTCTATTCCAGCTCTGTTCTGTGTGTCTAACTGAGCTTTATGTTCTATTCCACCTCTGTTCTGTGTCTAACTGAGCTTTATGTTCTATTCCAGCTCTGTTCTGTCTCTAACTGAGCTTTATGTTCTATTCCAGCTCTGTTCTGTGTGTCTAACTGAGCTTTATGTTCTATTCCAGCTCTGTTCTGTGTCTCTAACTGAGCTTTATGTTCTATTCCAGCTCTGTTCTGTGTCTCTAACTGAGCTTTATGTTCTATTCCAGATCTGTTATGTGTCTCTAACTGAGCTTTATGTTCTATTCCAGCTCTGTTCTGTGTCTCAACTGAGCTTTATGTTCTATTCCAGCTCTGTTCTGTGTCTCTAACTGAGCTTTATGTTCTATTCCAGCTCTGTTCTGTGTCTCTAACTGAGCTTTATGTTCTATTCCAGCTCTGTTCTGTGTCTCTAACTGAGCTTTATGTTCTATTCCAGCTCTGTTCTGTGTCTCTAACTGAGCTTTATGTTCTATTCCAGCTCTGTTCTGTGTCTCTAACTGAGCTTTATGTTCTATTCCAGCTCTGTTCTGTGTCTCTAACTGAGCTTTATGTTCTATTCCAGCTCTGTTCTGTGTCTCTAACTGAGCTTTATGTTCTATTCCAGCTCTGTTCTGTGTCTAACTGAGCTTTATGTTCTATTCCAGCTCTGTTCTGTGTCTCTAACTGAGCTTTATGTTCTATTCCAGCTCGTTTCTGTGTGTCTAACTGAGCTTTATGTTCTATTCCAGCTCTGTTCTGTGTCTAACTGAGCTTTATGTTCTATTCCAGCTCTGTTCTGTGTCTAACTGAGCTTTATGTTCTATTCCAGCTCTGTTCTGTGTTTATGACTGAGCTTTATGTTCTATTCCAGCTCTGTTCTGTGTGTCTAACTGAGCTTCATGTTCTATTCCACCTCTGTTCTGTGTCTAACTGAGCTTTATGTTCTATTCTAGCTCTGTTCTGTGTGTCTAACTGAGCTTTATGTTCTATTGCAGCTCTGTTCTGTGTCTCTAACTAAGCTTTATGTTCTATTCCAGCTCTGTTCTGTGTCTCTAACTAAGCTTTATGTTCTATTCCAGCTCTGTTCTGTGTCTCTAACTGAGCTTTTATGTTCTATTCCAGCTCTGTTCTGTGTCTCTAACTGAGCTTTATGTTCTATTCCAGCTCTGTTCTGTGTCTAACTGAGCTTTATGTTCTATTCCAGCTCTGTTCTGTGTCTCTAACTGAGCTTTATGTTCTATTCCAGCTCTGTTCTGTGTCTCTAACTGAGCTTTATGTTCTATTCCAGCTCTGTTCTGTGTCTCTAACTGAGCTTTATGTTCTATTCCAGCTCTGTTCTGTGTCTCTAACTGAGCTTTATGTTCTATTCCAGCTCTGTTCTGTGTCTCTAACTGAGCTTTATGTTCTATTCCAGCTCTGTTCTGTGTCTCTAACTGAGCTTTATGTTCTATTCTAGCTCTGTTCTGTGTGTCTAACTGAGCTTTATGTTCTATTCCAGCTCTGTTCTGTGTCTCTAACTAAGCTTTATGTTCTATTCCAGCTCTGTTCTGTGTCTCTAACTGAGCTTTATGTTCTATTCCAGCTCTGTTCTGTGTCTCTAACTGAGCTTTATGTTCTATTCCAGCTCTGTTCTGTGTCTCTAACTGAGCTTTATGTTCTATTCCAGCTCTGTTATGTGTCTCTAACTGAGCTTTATGTTCTATTCCAGCTCTGTTCTGTGTCTCTAACTGAGCTTTATGTTCTATTCCAGCTCTGCTCTGTGTCTCTAACTGACCTTTATGTTCTATTCCAGCTCTGTTCTGTGTGTCTAACTGAGCTTTATGTTCTATTCCAGCTCTGTTCTGTGTCTAACTGAGCTTTATGTTCTATTCCAGCTCTGTTCTGTGTCTAACTGAGCTTTATGTTCTATTCCAGCTCTGTTCTGTGTGTCTAACTGAGCTTCATGTTCTATTCCAGCTCTGTTCTGTGTGTCTAACTGAGCTTTATGTTCTATTCCAGCTCTGTTCTGTGTTTATGACTGAGCTTTATGTTCTATTCCAGCTCTGTTCTGTGTGTCTAACTGAGCTTCATGTTCTATTCCACCTCTGTTCTGTGTCTAACTGAGCTTTATGTTCTATTCCAGCTCTGTTCTGTCTCTAACTGAGCTTTATGTTCTATTCTAGCTCTGTTCTGTGTGTCTAACTGAGCTTTATGTTCTATTGCAGCTCTGTTCTGTGTCTCTAACTGAGCTTTATGTTCTATTCCAGCTCTGTTCTGTGTCTCTAACTGAGCTTTATGTTCTATTCCAGCTCTGTTCTGTGTCTCTAACTGAGCTTATGTTCTATTCCAGCTCTGTTCTGTGTCTCTAACTGAGCTTTATGTTCTATTCCAGCTCTGTTCTGTGTCTCTAACTGAGCTTTATGTTCTATTCCAGCTCTGTTCTGTGTCTCTAACTGAGCTTTATGTTCTATTCCAGCTCTGTTCTGTGTCTCTAACTGAGCTTTATGTTCTATTCCAGCTCTGTTCTGTGTCTCTAACTGAGCTTTATGTTCTATTCCAGCTCTGTTCTGTGTCTCTAACTGAGCTTTATGTTCTATTCTAGCTCTGTTCTGTGTCTCTAACTGACTTTTATGTTCTATTCCAGCTCTGTTCTGTGTCTCTAACTGAGCTTTATGTTCTATTCCAGCTCTGTTCTGTGTCTCTAACTGAGCTTTATGTTCTATTCCAGCTCTGTTCTGTGTCTCTAACTGAGCTTTATGTTCTATTCCAGCTCTGTTCTGTGTCTCTAACTGAGCTTTATGTTCTATTCCAGCTCTGTTCTGTGTCTCTAACTGAGCTTTATGTTCTATTCCAGCTCTGTTTTGTGTCTCTAACTGAGCTTTATGTTCTATTCCAGCTATGCTCTGTGTCTCTAACTGACCTTTATGTTCTATTCCAGCTCTGTTCTGTGTGTCTAACTGAGCTTTATGTTCTATTCCAGCTCTGTTCTGTGTCTAACTGAGCTTTATGTTCTATTCCAGCTCTGTTCTGTGTCTAACTGAGCTTTATGTTCTATTCCAGCTCTGTTCTGTGTGTCTAACTGAGCTTTATGTTCTATTCCAGCTCTGTTCTGTGTGTCTAACTGAGCTTCATGTTCTATTCCACCTCTGTTCTGTGTCTAACTGAGCTTTATGTTCTATTCCAGCTCTGTTCTGTCTCTAACTGAGCTTTATGTTCTATTCCAGCTCTGTTCTGTGTGTCTAACTGAGCTTTATGTTCTATTGCAGCTCTGTTCTGTGTCTCTAACTAAGCTTTATGTTCTATTCCAGCTCTGTTCTGTGTCTCTAACTGAGCTTTATGTTCTATTCCAGCTCTGTTCTGTGTCTCTAACTGAGCTTTATGTTCTATTCCAGCTCTGTTCTGTGTCTCTAACTGAGCTTTACGTTCTATTCCAGCTCTGTTCTGTGTCTCTAACTGAGCTTTATGTTCTATTCCAGCTCTGTTCTGTGTCTCTAACTGAGCTTTATGTTCTATTCCAGCTCTGTTCTGTGTCTCTAACTGAGCTTTATGTTCTATTCCAGCTCTGTTCTGTGTCTCTAACTGAGCTTTATGTTCTATTCCAGCTCTGTTCTGTGTCTCTAACTGAGCTTTATGTTCTATTCCAGCTCTGTTTTGTGTCTCTAACTGAGCTTTATGTTCTATTCCAGCTCTGCTCTGTGTCTCTAACTGACCTTTATGTTCTATTCCAGCTCTGTTCTGTGTGTCTAACTGAGCTTTATGTTCTATTCCAGCTCTGTTCTGTGTCTAACTGAGCTTTATGTTCTATTCCAGCTCTGTTCTGTGTCTCAACTGAGCTTTATGTTCTATTCCAGCTCTGTTCTGTGTGTCTAACTGAGCTTTATGTTCTATTCCACCTCTGTTCTGTGTCTAACTGAGCTTTATGTTCTATTCCAGCTCTGTTCTGTCTCTAACTGAGCTTTATGTTCTATTCCAGCTCTGTTCTGTGTCTCTAACTGAGCTTTATGTTCTATTCCAGCTCTGTTCTGTGTCTCTAACTGAGCTTTATGTTCTATTCCAGCTCTGTTCTGTGTCTCTAACTGAGCTTTATGTTCTATTCCAGATCTGTTATGTGTCTCTAACTGAGCTTTATGTTCTATTCCAGCTCTGTTTTGTGTCTCTAACTGAGCTTTATGTTATATTCCAGCTATGCTCTGTGTCTCTAACTGACCTTTATGTTCTATTCCAGCTCTGTTCTGTGTGTCTAACTGAGCTTTATGTTCTATTCCAGCTCTGTTCTGTGTCTAACTTAGCTTTATGTTCTATTCCAGCTCTGTTTTGTGTCTCTAACTGAGCTTTATGTTCTATTCCAGCTCTGTTTTGTGTCTCTAACTGAGCTTTATGTTATATTCCAGCTATGCTCTGTGTCTCTAACTGACCTTTATGTTCTATTCCAGATCTGTTCTGTGTGTCTAACTGAGCTTTATGTTCTATTCCAGCTCTGTTCTGTGTCTAACTGAGCTTTATGTTCTATTCCAGCTCTGTTCTGTGTCTAACTGAGCTTTATGTTCTATTCCAGCTCTGTTCTGTGTGTCTAACTGAGCTTCATTTTCTATTCCAGCTCTGTTCTGTGTGTCTAACTGAGCTTCATGTTCTATTCCACCTCTGTTCTGTGTCTAACTGAGCTTTATGTTCTATTCCAGCTCTGTTCTGTCTCTAACTGAGCTTTATGTTCTATTCCAGCTCTGTTCTGTGTGTCTAACTGAGCTTTATGTTCTATTCCAGCTCTGTTCTGTGTCTAACTGAGCTTTATGTTCTATTCCAGCTCTGTTCTGTGTCTAACTGAGCTTTATGTTCTATTCCAGCTCTGTTCTGTGTTTATGACTGAGCTTTATGTTCTATTCCACCTCTGTTCTGTGTCTAACTGAGCTTTATGTTCTATTCCAGCTCTGTTCTGTCTCTAACTGAGCTTTATGTTCTATTCCAGCTCTGTTCTGTGTCTCTAACTGAGCTTTATGTTCTATTCCAGCTCTGTTCTGTCTCTAACTGAGCTTTATGTTCTATTCCAGCTCTGTTCTGTGTCTAACTGAGCTTTATGTTCTATTCCAGCTCTGTTCTTGTCTCTAACTGAGCTTTATGTTCTATTCCAGCTCTGTTCTGTCTCTAACTGAGCTTTATGTTCTATTCCAGCTCTGTTCTGTGTCTCTAACTGAGCTTTATGTTCTATTCCAGCTCTGTTCTGTCTCTAACTGAGCTTTATGTTCTATTCCAGCTCTGTTCTGTGTCTAACTGAGCTTTATGTTCTATTCCAGCTCTGTTCTGTGTCTCTAACTGAGCTTTATGTTCTATTCCTAGCTCTGTTCTGTGTGTCTAACTGAGCTTTATGTTCTATTGCAGCTCTGTTCTGTGTCTCTAACTGAGCTTTATGTTCTATTCCAGCTCTGTTCTGTGTCTCTAACTGAGCTTTATGTTCTATTCCAGCTCTGTTCTGTGTCTCTAACTGAGCTTTATGTTCTATTCCAGCTCTGTTCTGTGTCTCTAACTGAGCTTTATGTTCTATTCCAGCTCTGTTCTGTGTCTCAACTGAGCTTTATGTTCTATTCCAGCTCTGTTCTGTGTCTCTAACTGAGCTTTATGTTCTATTCCAGCTCTGTTCTGTGTCTCTAACTGAGCTTTATGTTCTATTCCAGCTCTGTTCTGTGTCTCTAACTGAGCTTTATGTTCTATTCCAGCTCTGTTCTGTGTCTCTAACTGAGCTTTATGTTCTATTCCAGCTCTGTTCTGTGTCTCTAACTGAGCTTTATGTTCTATTCCAGCTCTGTTATGTGTCTCTAACTGAGCTTTATGTTCTATTCTAGCTCTGTTCTGTGTGTCTAACTGAGCTTTATGTTCTATTGCAGCTCTGTTCTGTGTCTCTAACTAAGCTTTATGTTCTATTCCAGCTCTGTTCTGTGTCTCTAACTGAGCTTTATGTTCTATTCCAGCTCTGTTCTGTGTCTCTAACTGAGCTTTATGTTCTATTCCAGCTCTGTTCTGTGTCTAACTGAGCTTTATGTTCTATTCCAGCTCTGTTATGTGTCTCTAACTGAGCTTTATGTTCTATTCCAGCTCTGTTTTGTGTCTCTAACTGAGCTTTATGTTATATTCCAGCTATGCTCTGTGTCTCTAACTGACCTTTATGTTCTATTCCAGCTCTGTTCTGTGTGTCTAACTGAGCTTTATGTTCTATTCCAGCTCTGTTCTGTGTCTAACTGAGCTTTATGTTCTATCCCAGCTCTGTTCTGTGTCTAACTGAGCTTTATGTTCTATTCCAGCTCTGTTCTGTGTCTCTAACTGAGCTTCATGTTCTATTCCAGCTCTGTTCTGTGTGTCTAACTGAGCTTCATGTTCTA
This sequence comes from Coregonus clupeaformis, assembly GCF_020615455.1. NCBI lineage: Eukaryota > Metazoa > Chordata > Actinopteri > Salmoniformes > Salmonidae > Coregonus > Coregonus clupeaformis. Next base: position 44,810,108 of record NC_059209.1, on the reverse strand, counting down.
TTCCAGCTCTGTTCTGTGTCTAACTGAGCTTTATGTTCTATTCCAGCTCTGTTCTGTCTCTAACTGAGCTTTATGTTCTATTCTAGCTCTGTTCTGTGTGTCTAACTGAGCTTTATGTTCTATTGCAGCTCTGTTCTGTGTCTCTAACTGAGCTTTATGTTCTATTCCAGCTCTGTTCTGTGTCTCTAACTGAGCTTTATGTTCTATTCCAGCTCTGTTCTGTGTCTCTAACTGAGCTTTATGTTCTATTCCAGCTCTGTTCTGTGTCTCTAACTGAGCTTTATGTTCTATTCCAGCTCTGTTCTGTGTCTCTAACTGAGCTTTATGTTCTATTCCAGCTCTGTTCTGTGTCTCTAACTGAGCTTTATGTTCTATTCCAGCTCTGTTCTGTGTCTCTAACTGAGCTTTATGTTCTATTCCAGCTCTGTTCTGTGTCTCTAACTGAGCTTTATGTTCTATTCCAGCTCTGTTCTGTGTCTCTAACTGAGCTTTATGTTATATTCCAGCTCTGCTCTGTGTCTCTAACTGACCTTTATGTTCTATTCCAGCTCTGTTCTGTGTGTCTAACTGAGCTTTATGTTCTATTCCAGCTCTGTTCTGTGTCTAACTGAGCTTTATGTTCTATTCCAGCTCTGTTTTGTGTCTCTAACTGAGCTTTATGTTCTATTCCAGCTCTGTTTTGTGTCTCTAACTGAGCTTTATGTTATATTCCAGCTATGCTCTGTGTCTCTAACTGACCTTTATGTTCTATTCCAGATCTGTTCTGTGTGTCTAACTGAGCTTTATGTTCTATTCCAGCTCTGTTCTGTGTCTAACTGAGCTTTATGTTCTATTCCAGCTCTGTTCTGTGTCTAACTGAGCTTTATGTTCTATTCCAGCTCTGTTCTGTGTGTCTAACTGAGCTTCATTTTCTATTCCAGCTCTGTTCTGTGTGTCTAACTGAGCTTCATGTTCTATTCCACCTCTGTTCTGTGTCTAACTGAGCTTTATGTTCTATTCCAGCTCTGTTCTGTCTCTAACTGAGCTTTATGTTCTATTCTAGCTCTGTTCTGTGTGTCTAACTGAGCTTTATGTTCTATTCCAGCTCTGTTCTGTGTCTCTAACTGAGCTTTATGTTCTATTCCAGCTCTGTTCTGTGTCTCAACTGAGCTTTATGTTCTATTCCAGCTCTGTTCTGTGTGTCTAACTGAGCTTTATGTTCTATTCCAGCTCTGTTCTGTGTCTAACTGAGCTTTATGTTCTATTCCAGCTCTGTTCTGTGTCTAACTGAGCTTTATGTTCTATTCCAGCTCTGTTCTGTGTCTCTAACTGAGCTTTATGTTCTATTCCAGCTCTGTTCTGTGTCTCTAACTGAGCTTTATGTTCTATTCCAGCTCTGTTCTGTGTCTCTAACTGAGCTTTATGTTCTATTCCAGCTCTGTTCGTCTCTAACTGAGCTTTATGTTCTATTCCAGTTCTGTTCTGTGTCTAACTGAGCTTTATGTTCTATTCCAGCTCTGTTCTGTGTCTAACTGAGCTTTATGTTCTATTCCAGCTCTGTTCTGTCTCTAACTGAGCTTTGTGTTCTATTCCAGCTCTGTTCTGTGTCTCTAACTGAGCTTTATGTTCTATTCTAGCTCTGTTCTGTCTCTAACTGAGCTTTATGTTCTATTCCAGCTCTGTTCTGTGTGTCTAACTGAGTTTTATGTTCTATTCCAGCTCTGTTCTGTGTCTAACTGAGCTTTATGTTATTTTCCAGCTCTGTTCTGTCTCTAACTGAGCTTTATGTTCTTTTCCAGCTCTGTTCTGTGTCTCTAACTGAGCTTTATGTTCTATTCCAGCTCTGTTCTGTGTGTCTAACTAAGCTTTATGTTCTATTCCAGCTCTGTTCTGTGTTCTAACTGAGCTTTATGTTCTATTCCAGCTCTGTTCTGTGTGTCTAACTGAGCTTTAATGTTCTATTCCAGCTCTGTTCTGTGTCTAACTGAGCTTTAAAATAATATATATGCCATTTAGCATGCTTTTATCCCTTACAGTCATTGCTACATTTTTGTGTTTTCCACTCCTTCGTTAGTGCTCTACCAGCTGAGCTCAGTCTAACTGAGCTTTATGTTCTATTCCAGCTCTGTTCTGTGTCTCTAACTGAGCTTTATGTTCTATTCCAGCTCTGTTCTGTGTCTCTAACTGAGCGTTATGTTCTATTCCAGCTCTGTTCTGTGTCTCTAACTGAGCTTTATGTTCTATTCCAGCTCTGTTCTGTGTCTAACTGAGCTTTATGTTCTATTCCAGCTCTGTTCTGTGTCTCTAACTGAGCTTTATGTTCTATTCCAGCTCTGTTCTGTGTCTCTAACTGAGCTTTATGTTCTATTCCAGCTCTGTTCTGTGTCTCTAACTGAGCTTTATGTTCTATTCCAGCTCTGTTCTGTGTCTCTAACTGAGCTTTATGTTCTATTCCAGCTCTGTTCTGTGTCTCTAACTGAGCTTTATGTTCTATTCCAGCTCTGTTCTGTGTCTCTAACTGAGCTTTATGTTCTATTCCAGCTCTGTTCTGTGTCTAACTGAGCTTTATGTTCTATTCCAGCTCTGTTCTGTGTCTCTAACTGAGCTTTATGTTCTATTCCAGCTCTGTTTTGTGTCTCTAACTGAGCTTTATGTTCTATTCCAGCTCTGTTCTGTGTCTCTAACTGACCTTTATGTTCTATTCCAGCTCTGTTCTGTGTGTCTAACTGAGCTTTATGTTCTATTCCAGCTCTGTTCTGTGTCTAACTGAGCTTTATGTTCTATTCCAGCTCTGTTCTGTGTGTCTAACTGAGCTTTATGTTCTATTCCAGCTCTGTTCTGTGTCTAACTGAGCTTTATGTTCTATTCCAGCTCTGTTCTGTGTCTAACTGAGCTTTATGTTCTATTCCAGCTCTGTTCTGTGTGTCTAACTGAGCTTCATGTTCTATTCCAGCTCTGTTCTGTGTGTCTAACTGAGCTTCATGTTCTATTCCACCTCTGTTCTGTGTCTAACTGAGCTTTATGTTCTATTCCAGCTCAGTTTTGTCTCTAACTGAGCTTTATGTTCTATTCCAGCTCTGTTCTGTGTCTCTAACTGAGCTGTATGTTCTATTGCAGCTCTGTTCTGTGTCTCTAACTAAGCTTTATGTTCTATTCCAGCTCTGTTCTGTGTCTCTAACTGAGCTTTATGTTCTATTCCAGCTCTGTTCTGTGTCTCTAACTGAGCGTTATGTTCTATTCCAGCTCTGTTCTGTGTCTCTAACTGAGCTTTATGTTCTATTCCAGCTCTGTTCTGTGTCTTTAACTGAGCTTTATGTTCTATTCCAGCTCTGTTCTGTGTCTCTAACTGAGCTTTATGTTCTATTCCAGCTCTGTTCTGTGTCTCTAACTGAGCTTTATGTTCTATTCCAGCTCTGTTCTGTGTCTCTAACTGAGCTTTATGTTCTATTCCAGCTCTGTTCTGTGTCTCTAACTGAGCTTTATGTTCTATTCCAGCTCTGCTCTGTGTCTCTAACTGACCTTTATGTTCTATTCCAGCTCTGTTCTGTGTGTCTAACTGAGCTTTATGTTCTATTCCAGCTCTGTTCTGTGTCTAACTGAGCTTTATGTTCTATTCCAGCTCTGTTTTGTGTCTCTAACTGAGCTTTATGTTCTATTCCAGCTCTGTTTTGTGTCTCTAACTGAGCTTTATGTTATATTCCAGCTATGCTCTGTGTCTCTAACTGACCTTTATGTTCTATTCCAGATCTGTTCTGTGTGTCTAACTGAGCTTTATGTTCTATTCCAGCTCTGTTCTGTGTCTAACTGAGCTTTATGTTCTATTCCAGCTCTGTTCTGTGTCTAACTGAGCTTTATGTTCTATTCCAGCTCTGTTCTGTGTGTCTAACTGAGCTTCATTTTCTATTCCAGCTCTGTTCTGTGTGTCTAACTGAGCTTCATGTTCTATTCCACCTCTGTTCTGTGTCTAACTGAGCTTTATGTTCTATTCCAGCTCTGTTCTGTCTCTAACTGAGCTTTATGTTCTATTCCAGCTCTGTTCTGTGTGTCTAACTGAGCTTTATGTTCTATTCCAGCTCTGTTCTGTGTCTAACTGAGCTTTATGTTCTATTCCAGCTCTGTTCTGTGTCTAACTGAGCTTTATGTTCTATTCCAGCTCTGTTCTGTGTTTATGACTGAGCTTTATGTTCTATTCCAGCTCTGTTCTGTGTCTCTAACTGAGCTTTATGTTCTATTCCAGCTCTGTTCTGTGTCTCTAACTGAGCTTTATGTTCTATTCCAGCTCTGTTCTGTGTCTCTAACTGAGCTTTATGTTCTATTCCAGCTCTGTTCTGTGTCTAACTGAGCTTTATGTTCTATTCCAGCTCTGTTCTGTGTCTAACTGAGCTTTATGTTCTATTCCAGCTCTGTTCTGTGTTTATGACTGAGCTTTATGTTCTATTCCACCTCTGTTCTGTGCTCTAACTGAGCTTTATGTTCTATTCCAGCTCTGTTCTGTCTCTAACTGAGCTTTATGTTCTATTCCAGCTCTGTTCTGTGTCTCTAACTGAGCTTTATGTTCTATTCCAGCTCTGTTCTGTCTCTAACTGAGCTTTATGTTCTATTCCAGCTCTGTTCTGTGTCTAACTGAGCTTTATGTTCTATTCCAGCTCTGTTCTGTCTCTAACTGAGCTTTATGTTCTATTCCAGCTCTGTTCTGTGTCTCTAACTGAGCTTTATGTTCTATTCCAGCTCTGTTCTGTCTCTAACTGAGCTTTATGTTCTATTCCAGCTCTGTTCTGTGTGTCTAACTGAGCTTTATGTTCTATTCCAGCTCTGTTCTGTGTCTAACTGAGCTTTATGTTCTTTTCCCAGCTCTGTTCTGTGTCTCTAACTGAGCTTTATGTTCTATTCCAGCCCTGTTCTGTGTCTCTAACTGAGCTTTGTGTTCTATTCCAGCTCTGTTCTGTGTGTCTAACTAAGCTTTATGTTCTATTCCAGCTCTGTTCTGTGTCTAACTGAGCTTGATGTTCTATTCCAGCTCTGTTCTGTGTCTAACTGAGCTTTATGTTCTATTCCAGCTCTGTTCTGTGTCTAACTGAGCTTTAAATTTGCCATTTAGTGCTTTTATCCAAAGGGGACTTACAGTCATGCGTGCATACATTTTTGTGTATGGGTGGTCCCGATCAACCACTACCTTGGCGTTACCGTGCTCTCCGCTGAGCTACAAGTCTAACTGAGCTTTATGTTCTATTCCAGCTCTGTTCTGTGTCTCTAACTGAGCTTTATGTTCTATTCCAGCTCTGTTCTGTGTCTCTAACTGAGCGTTATGTTCTATTCCAGCTCTGTTCTGTGTCTCTAACTGAGCTTTATGTTCTATTCCAGCTCTGTTCTGTGTCTCAACTGAGCTTTATGTTCTATTCCAGCTCTGTTCTGTGTCTCTAACTGAGCTTTATGTTCTATTCCAGCTCTGTTTCTGTGTCTCTAACTGAGCTTTATGTTCTATTCCAGCTCTGTTCTGTGTCTCTAACTGAGCTTTATGTTCTATTCCAGCTCTGTTCTGTGTCTCTAACTGAGCTTTATGTTCTATTCCAGCTCTGTTCTGTGTCTCTAACTGAGCTTTATGTTCTATTCCAGCTCTGTTCTGTGTCTCTAACTGAGCTTTATGTTCTATTCCAGCTCTGTTCTGTGTCTCAACTGAGCTTTATGTTCTATTTCAGCTCTGTTATGTGTCTCTAACTGAGCTTTATGTTCTATTCCAGCTCTGTTTTGTGTCTCTAACTGAGCTTTATGTTCTATTCCAGCTCTGTTCTGTGTCTCTAACTGACCTTTATGTTCTATTCCAGCTCTGTTCTGTGTGTCTAACTGAGCTTTATGTTCTATTCCAGCTCTGTTCTGTGTCTAACTGAGCTTTATGTTCTATTCCAGCTCTGTTCTGTGTCTATCTGAGCTTTATGTTCTATTCCAGCTCTTTTCTGTGTTTATGACTGAGCTTTATGTTCTATTCCAGCTCTGTTCTGTGTGTCTAACTGAGCTTCATGTTCTATTCCACCTCTGTTCTGTGTCTAACTGAGCTTTATGTTCTATTCCAGCTCTGTTCTGTCTCTAACTGAGCTTTATGTTCTATTCTAGCTCTGTTCTGTGTGTCTAACTGAGCTTTATGTTCTATTGCAGCTCTGTTCTGTGTCTCTAACTAAGCTTTATGTTCTATTCCAGCTCTGTTCTGTGTCTCTAACTGAGCTTTATGTTCTATTCCAGCTCTGTTCTGTGTCTCTAACTGAGCTTTATGTTCTATTCCAGCTCTGTTCTGTGTCTCTAACTGAGCTTTATGTTCTATTCCAGCTCTGTTCTGTGTCTCTAACTGAGCTTTATGTTCTATTCCAGCTCTGTTCTGTGTGTCTAACTGAGCTTTATGTTCTATTCCAGCTCTGTTCTGTGTCTAACTGAGCTTTATGTTCTATTCCAGCTCTGTTCTGTGTCTCTAACTGAGCTTTATGTTCTATTCCAGCTCTGTTCTGTGTCTCTAACTGAGCTTTATGTTCTATTCCAGATCTGTTCTGTCTCTAACTGAGCTTTATGTTCTATTCCAGCTCTGTTCTGTGTCTCTAACTGAGCTTTATGTTCTATTCCAGCTCTGTTCTGTGTCTCTAACTGAGCTTTATGTTCTATTTCAGCTCTGTTCTGTCTCTAACTGAGCTTTATGTTCTATTCCAGCTCTGTTTTGTGTCTCTAACTGAGCTTTATGTTCTATTCCAGCTATGTTCTGTGTCTCTAACTGACCTTTATGTTCTATTCCAGCTCTGTTCTGTGTCTAACTGAGCTTTATGTTATTTTCCAGCTCTGTTCTGTCTCTAACTGAGCTTTATGTTCTTTTCCAGCTCTGTTCTGTGTCTCTAACTGAGCTTTATGTTCTATTCCAGCTCTGTTCTGTGTGTCTAACTGAGTTTTATGTTCTATTCCAGCTATGTTCTGTGTCTAACTGAGCTTTATGTTCTATTCCAGCTCTGTTCTGTCTCTAACTGAGCTTTATGTTCTATTCCAGCTCTGTTCTGTGTCTCTAACTGAGCTTTATGTTCTATTCCAGCTCTGTTCTGTGTCTCTAACTGAGCTTTATGTTCTATTCCAGCTCTGTTCTGTGTCTAACTAAGCTTTATGTTCTATTCCAGCTCTGTTCTGTGTCTAACTGAGCTTTATGTTCTATTCCAGCTCTGTTCTGTGTGTCTAACTGAGCTTAATGTTCTATTCCAGCTCTGTTCTGTGTCTAACTGAGCTTTATAATAATAATAATAATAATAATAATAATAATAATATGCCATTTAGCAGACGCTTTTATCCAAAGCGACTTACAGTCATGCGTGCATACATTTTTGTGTATGGGTGGTCCCGGATCGAACCCACTACCTTGGCGTTACAAGCGCCGTGCTCTACCAGCTGAGCTACAGAGGTCTAACTGACCTTTATGTTCTATTCCAGCTCTGTTCTGTGTGTCTAACTGAGCTTTATGTTCTATTCCAGCTCTGTTCTGTGTCTCTAACTGAGCTTTATGTTCAATCAATCAATCAATCAATTTTATTTTATATAGCCCTTCTTACATCAGCTAATATCTCGAAGTGCTGTACAGAAACCCAGCCTAAAACCCCAAACAGCTAGTAATGCAGGTGTAGAAGCACGGTGGCTAGGAAAAACTCCCTAGAAAGGCAAAACCTAGGAAGAAACCTAGAGAGGAACCAGGCTATGAGGGGTGGCCAGTCCTCTTCTGGCTGTGCCGGGTGGAGGTTATAACAGAACCATGCCAAGATGTTCAAAAATGTTCATAAGTGACAAGCATGGTCAAATAATAATCAGGAATAAATCTCAGTTGGCTTTTCATAGCCGATCATTAGAGTTTAAAACAGCAGGTCTGGGACAGGTAGGGGTTCCATAACCGCAGGCAGAACAGTTTAAACTGGAATAGCAGCAAGGCCAGGCGGACTGGGGACAGCAAGGAGTCACCACGGCCGGTAGTCCCGACGTATGGTCCTAGGGCTCAGGTCTCTCAGTTGGCTTTTCATAGCCGATCATTTAGAGTTGAAAACAGCAGGTCTGGGACAGGTAGGGGTTTCGTAGCCGCAGGCAGAACAGTTGAAACTGGAATAGCAGCAAGGCCAGGCGGACTGGGGACAGCAAGGTGTCATCATGCCCGGTAGTCCTGACGTATGGTCCTAGGGCTCAGGTTCTCAGAGAGAAAGAGAGAACGAGAGAATTAGAGAGAGCATACTTAAATTCACACAGGACACTGGATAAGACAGGAGAAGTACTCCAGGTATAACCAACTAACCCCAGCCCCCCGACACATAAACTACTGCAGCATAAATACTGGAGGCTGAGACAGGAGCGGTCCGGAGACACTGTGGCCCCATCCGAAGAAACCCCGGACAGGGCCAAACAGGAAGGATATAACCCCACCCACTCCGCCAAAGCACAGCCCCCGCACCACTAGAGGGATATCCCCAACCACCAACTTACAATCCTGAGACAAGGCCGAGTATAGCCCACAGAGGTCTCCCACCACAGCACAAACCAAGGGGGGCGCCAACCCAGACAGGAAGATCACGTCAGTAACTCAACCCACTCAAGTGACGCACCCCTCCCAGGGACGGCATGAAAGAGCACCAGCAAGCCAGTGACTCAGCCCCTGCAACAGGGTTAGAGGCAGAGAACCCCCAGTGGAGAGGGGAACCGGCCCGGCAGAGACAGCAAGGGCTGTTCGTTGCTCCAGCCTTTCCGTTCACCTTCACACTCCTGGGCCAGACTACACTCAATCATATGACCTACTGAAGAGATAAGTCTTCAGTAAAGACTTAAAGGTTGAGACCGAGTCTGCGTCTCTCACATGGGTAGGCAGACTGTTCCATAAAAATGGAGATCTATAGGAGAAAGCCCTGCCTCCCGCTGTTTGCTTAGAAATTCTAGGGACAATTAGGAGGCCTGCGTCTTGTGACCGTAGCGTACGTATTGGTATGTACGGCAGGACCAACTCGGAAAGATAGGTAGGAGCAAGCCCATGTAACGCTTTATAGGTTAACAGTAAAACCTTGAAATCAGCCCTTGCCTTAACAGGAAGCCAGTGTAGGGAAGCTAGCACTGGAGTAATATGATCAAATTTCTTGGTTCTAGTCAGGATTCTAGCAGCCGTATTTAGCACTAACTGAAGTTTATTTAGTGCTTTATCCGGTAGCCGGAAAATAGAGCATTGCAGTAGTCTAATCTAGAAGTAACAAATGCATGGATTAATTTTTCTGCATCATTTTTGGACAGAAAATTTCTGATTTTTGCAATGTTACGTAGATGGAAAAAAGCTGTCCTTGAAACAGTCTTGATATGTTCGTCAAAAGAGAGATCAGGGTCAAGAGTAACGCCTAGGTCCTTCACAGTTTTATTTGAGACGACTTTACAACCATCAAGATGAATTGTCAGATTTAACAGAAGATCTCTTTGTTTCTTGGGACCTAGTACAAGCATCTCTGTTTTGTCCGAGTTTAAAAGTAAAAAGTTTTCAGCCATCCACTTCCTTATGTCTGAAACACAGGCTTCTAGCGAGGGCAATTTTGGGGCTTCACCATGCTTCATTGAAATGTACAGCTGTGTGTCATCCGCATAGCAGTGAAAGTTAACATTATGTTTTCGAATAACATCCCCAAGAGGTAAAATATATAGTGAAAACAATAGTGGTCCTAAAACGGAACCTTGAGGAACACCGAAATGTACAGTTGATTTGTCGGAGGACAGACCATTCACAGAGACAAACTGATATCTTTCCGACAGGTAGGATCTAAACCAGGCCAGAACTTGTCCGTGTAGACCAATTTGGGTTTCCAGTCTCTCCAAAAGAATGTGGTGATCGATGGTGTCAAAGGCAGCACTAAGGTCTAGTAGCACGAGGACAGATGCAGAGCCTCGGTCTGACGCCATTAAAAGGTCATTTACCACCTTCACAAGTGCAGTCTCAGTGCTATGATGGGGTCTAAAACCAGACTGAAGCATTTCGTATACATTGTTTGTCTTCAGAAAGGCAGTGAGTTGCTGCGCAACAGCTTTTTCTAAAATTTTTGAGAGGAATGGAAGATTCGATATAGGCCGATAGTTTTTTATATTTTCCGGGTCAAGGTTTGGCTTTTTCAAGAGAGGCTTTATCACTGCCACTTTTAGTGAGTTTGGTACACATCCGGTGGATAGAGAGCTGTTTATTATGTTCAACATAGGAGGGCCAAGCACAGGAAGCAGCTCCTTCAGCAGTTTAGTAGGAATAGGATCCAGTATGCAGCTTGAAGGTTTAGAGGCCATGATTATTTTCATCATTGTGTCAAGAGATATAGTACTAAAACACTTAAGTGTCTCTCCCGATCCCAGGCCCTCGCAGAGCTGTGCAGATCCAGGACAGCTAAGCCCTGGAGGAATACGCAGATTCAAAGAGGAGTCCGTAATTTGCTTTCTAATGGTCGTGATCTTTTCCTCAAAGAAGTTCATGAATTTATCACTGCTGAAGTGAAAACCATCCTCTCTTGGGGAATGCTGCTTTTTAGTTAGCTTTGCAACAGTATCAAAAAGAAATTTTGGATTGTTCTTATTTTCCTCGATTAATTTGGAAAAGTAGGATGATCGAGCAGCAGTGAGGGCTCTTCGGTACTGCACGGTACTGTCTTTCCAAGCTAGTCGGAAGACTTCCAGTTTGGTGTGGCGCCATTTCCGTTCCAATTTCCTGGAAGCTTGCTTCAAAGCTCGGGTATTTTCTGTATACCAGGGAGCTAGTTTCTTATGACAAATGTTTTTCGTTTTTAGGGGTGCAACTGCATCTAGGGTATTGCGCAAGGTTAAATTGAGTTCCTCAGTTAAGTGGTTAACTGATTTTTGTCCTCTGACGTCCTTGGGTAGGCAGAAGGAGTCTGGAAGGGCATCAATGAATTTTTGTGTTGTCTGAGAATTTATAGCACGACTTTTGATGCTCCTTGGTTGGGGTCTGAGCAGATTATTTGTTGCGATTGCAAACGTAATAAAATGGTGGTCCGATAGTCCAGGATTTTGTGGAAAAACATTAAGATCTACAACATTTATTCCATGGGACAAAACTAGGTCCAGAGTATGACTGTGGCAGTGAGTAGGTCCAGAGACATGTTGGACAAAACCCACTGAGTCGATAATGGCTCCGAAAGACTTTTGGAGTGGGTCTGTGGACTTCTCCATGTGAATATTAAAATCACCAAAAATTAGAATATGATCTGCTATGACTACAAGGTCTGATAGGAATTCAGGAAACTCAGAGAGGAACGCTGTATATGGCCCAGGAGGCCTGTAAACAGTAGCTATAAAAAGTGATTGAGTAGGCTGCATAGATTTCATGACTAGAAGCTCGAAAGATGAAAACGTCATTTTTTTTTGTAAATTGAAATTTGCTATCGTAAATGTTAGCAACACCTCCGCCTTTGCGGGATGCACGGGGAATATGGTCACTAGTGTAACCAGGAGGTGAGGCCTCATTTAACACAGCAAATTCATCAGGCTTAAGCCATGTTTCAATCAGGCCAATCACATCAAGATTATGATCAGTGATTAGTTCATTGACTATGACTGCCTTTGAAGTGAGGGATCTAACATTAAGTAACCCTATTTTGAGATGTGAGGTATCACGATCTCTTTCAATAATGGCAGGAATGGAGGAGGTCTTTATCCTAATAAGATTGCTAGGGTGAACACCACCATGTTTAGTTTTGCCCAACCTAGGTCGAGGCACAGACACAGTCTCAATGGGTATGGCTGAGCTGACTACACTGACTATGCTATTGGCAGACTCCACTAAGCTGGCAGGTTGGCTAACAGCCTGCTGCCTGGCCTGCACCCTATTTCACTGTGGGGCTAGAGGAGTTAGAGCCCTATCTATGTTGGTAGATAAGAGGAGAGCACCCCTCCAGTTAGGATGGAGTCCGTCACTCCTCAGCAGGTCAGGCTTGATCCTGTTTGTGGGTGAGTCCCAGAAAGAGGGCCAATTATCCACAAATGTTATCTTTTGGGAGGGGCAGAAAACAGTTTTCAACCAGCGATTGAGTGCTGAGACTCTGCTGTAGAGCTCGTCACTTCCCCTAACTGGGAGGGGGCCAGAGACAATTACTCGATGCCGACACATCTTTCTAGCTGATTTACACGCTGAAGCTATGTTGCACTTGGTGACCTCTGACTGTTTCATCCTAACATCGTTGGTGCCGACGTGGATAACAATATCTCTATACTCTCTACACTCGCCAGTTTTAGCTTTAGCCAGCACCATCTTTAGATTAGCCTTAACGTCGGTAGCCCTGCCCCTGGTAAACAGTGTATGATCGCTGGGTGATTCGTTTTAAGTCTAATACTGCGGGTAATGGAGTCGCCAATGACTAGGGTTTTCAATTTGTCAGAGCTAATGGTGGGAGCCTTCGAGTCTCAGACCCCGTAACGGGAGGAGTAGAGACTAGAGAAGACTCCAGACTCAGACTCCGACTCGCTACATAATGGGGAAAACCGGTTGAAGGTTTCTGTCGGCTGAATGAGCGACACCGGTTGAGCATTCCAACAGTATTTCCCTCCAGAAGCCATGAGAAAGTTGTCCGGCTGCGGGGACTGTGCGGGGGATTTATACTAACATTACTGTCTGTACTTACTGGTGGCACAGACGCTGTTTCTTCCTTTCCTGCACTGATATTACCCTTGCCTAACGATTGCGTCTGAAGCTGGGCTTGTAGCACAGCTATTCTCGCCGTAAGGCGAGAATTCTCCTGTATATTATGAGTACAGCGACTGCAATTAGAAGACATCATGTTAATGTTACTACTTAGCTTCGGCTGTTGAAGATGTTGATGAACCATGTCCAGATAAAGCGTCCGGAGTGAAAAAGTTGAATAAGGAAAAAAAGTTGCGATGGAAAAAAGGAAAATAACGTAAAGTTGGCAGCTAAAACGCACAGGAAAAAGACTCTTCTGACTCTTCTGTCTCGGGATAAACGTCCGGGGTGAAAAAGTTTAACGAAAAAAGATGAGTGAGGACAAAACTAAAAAGTTGGTAAATTTGTTGAACACAGAGATTGATTAAACGTTTATTAAAAGTAAAACGTGAATAGTTTGTTAGGTAGCCAAGTAGCAACAAACAGCAGAGCAGCACGGAGACAATGCGGAAGCGAGACGGAAGTCACCAATGGCAAATTCTATTCCAGCTCTGTTCTGTGTCTCTAACTGAGCTTTATGTTCTATTCCAGCTCTGTTCTGTGTCTCTAACTAAGCTTTATGTTCTATTCCAGCTCTGTTCTGTCTCTAACTGAGCTTTATGTTCTATTCCAGCTCTGTTCTGTGTCTCTAACTAAGCTTTATGTTCTATTCCAGCTCTGTTCTGTCTCTAACTGAGCTTTATGTTCTATTCCAGCTCTGTTCTGTGTCTCTAACTGAGCTTTATGTTCTATTCCAGCTCTGTTCTGTGTCTCTAACTGAGCTTTATGTTCTATTCCAGCTCTGTTCTGTGTCTCTAACTAAGCTTTATGTTCTATTCCAGCTCTGTTCTGTCTCTAACTGAGCTTTATGTTCTATTCCAGATCTGTTCTGTCTCTAACTGAGCTTTATGTTCTATTCCAGCTCTGTTCTGTGTCTCTAACTGAGCTTTATGTTCTATTCCAGATCTGTTCTGTCTCTAACTGAGCTTTATGTTCTATTCCAGCTCTGTTCTGTGTCTCTAACTGAGCTTTATGTTCTATTCCAGCTCTGTTCTGTCTCTAATTGAGCTTTATGTTCTATTCCAGATCTGTTCTGTCTCTAACTGAGCTTTATGTTCTATTCCAGCTCTGTTCTGTGTCTCTAACTGAGCTTTATGTTCTATTCCAGCTCTGTTCTGTGTGTCTAACTGAGCTTTATGTTCTATTTCAGCTCTGTTATGTGTCTCTAACTGAGCTTTATGTTATATTCCAGCTATGTTCTGTGTCTCTAACTGACCTTTATGTTCTATTCCAGCTCTGTTCTGTGTCTAACTGAGCTTTATGTTATTTTCCAGCTCTGTTCTGTCTCTAACTGAGCTTTATGTTCTTTTCCAGCTCTGTTCTGTGTCTCTAACTGAGCTTTATGTTCTATTCCAGCTCTGTTCTGTGTGTCTAACTGAGTTTTATGTTCTATTCCAGCTATGTTCTGTGTCTAACTGAGCTTTATGTTCTATTCCAGCTCTGTTCTGTCTCTAACTGAGCTTTATGTTCTATTCCAGCTCTGTTCTGTGTCTCTAACTGAGCTTTATGTTCTATTCCAGCTCTGTTCTGTGTGTCTAACTAAGCTTTATGTTTTATTCCAGCTCTGTTCTGTGTCTAACTGAGCTTTATGTTCTATTCCAGCTCTGTTCTGTGTGTCTAACTGAGCTTAATGTTCTATTCCAGCTCTGTTCTGTGTCTAACTGATCTTTATAATAATAATAATAATAATAATAATATGCCATTTAGCAGACGCTTTTATCCAAAGCGACTTACAGTCATGCGTGCATACATTTTTGTGTATGGGTGGTCCCGGGGATCGAACCCACTACCTTGGCGTTACAAGCGCCGTGCTCTACCAGCTGAGCTACAGAGGTCTAACTGAGCTTTATGTTCTATTCCAGCTCTGTTCTGTGTCTCTAACTGAGCTTTATGTTTTATTCCAGCTCTGTTCTGTGTCTCTAACTGAGCTTTAAGTTCTATTCCAGCTCTGTTCTGTGTCTAACTGAGCTTTATAATAATAATAATATGCCATTTAGCAGACGCTTTTATCCAAAGCGACTTACAGTCATGCGTGCATACATTTTTGTGTATGGGTGGTCCCGGGGATCGAACCCACTACCTTGGCGTTACAAGCGCCGTGCTCTACCAGCTGAGCTACAGAGGTCTAACTGAGCTTTATGTTCTATTCCAGCTCTGTTCTGTGTGTCTAACTAAGCTTTATGTTTTATTCCAGCTCTGTTCTGTGTCTAACTGAGCTTTAAGTTCTATTCCAGCTCTGTTCTGTGTGTCTAACTGAGCTTAATGTTCTATTCCAGCTCTGTTCTGTGTCTAACTGAGCTTTAAAATAATAATAATATGCCATTTAGCAGATGCTTTTATCCAAAGGGACTTACAGTCATGCGTGCATACATTTTTGTGTATGGGTGGTCCCGGGGATCGAACCCACTACCTTGGCGTTACAAGCGCCGTGCTCTACCAGCTGAGCTACAGAGGTCTAACTGAGCTTTATGTTCTATTCCAGCTCTGTTCTGTGTCTCTAACTGAGCTTTATGTTCTATTCCAGCTCTGTTCTGTGTCTCTAACTGAGCGTTATGTTCTATTCCAGCTCTGTTCTGTGTCTCTAACTGAGCTTTATGTTCTATTCCAGCTCTGTTCTGTGTCTAACTGAGCTTTATGTTCTATTCCAGCTCTGTTCTGTGTCTCTAACTGAGCTTTATGTTCTATTCCAGCTCTGTTTTGTGTCTCTAACTGAGCTTTATGTTCTATTCCAGCTCTGTTCTGTCTCTAACTGAGCTTTATGTTCTATTCCAGCTCTGTTCTGTGTCTCTAACTGAGCTTTATGTTCTATTTCAGCTCTGTTATGTGTCTCTAACTGAGCTTTATGTTCTATTCCAGCTCTGTTTTGTGTCTCTAACTGAGCTTTATGTTCTATTCCAGCTATGTTCTGCGTCTCTAACTGACCTTTATGTTCTATTCCAGCTCTGTTCTGTGTGTCTAACTGAGCTTTATGTTCTATTCCAGCTCTGTTCTGTGTCTAACTGAGCTTTATGTTCTATTCCAGCTCTACACCTGCATTACTAGCTGTTTGGGGTTTTAGGCTGGGTTTCTGTACAGCACTTCGAGATATTAGCTGATGTAAGAAGGGCTATATAAAATAAAATTGATTGATTGATTCTGTGTTTATGACTGAGCTTTATGTTCTATTCCAGCTCTGTTCTGTGTGTCTAACTGAGCTTCATGTTCTATTCCACCTCTGTTCTGTGTCTAACTGAGCTTTATGTTCTATTCCAGCTCTGTTCTGTCTCTAACTGAGCTTTATGTTCTATTCCAGCTCTGTTCTGTGTGTCTAACTGAGCTTTATGTTCTATTTCAGCTCTGTTATGTGTCTCTAACTGAGCTTTATGTTCTATTCCAGCTCTGTTTTGTGTCTCTAACTGAGCTTTATGTTATATTCCAGCTATGTTATGTGTCTCTAACTGACCTTTATGTTCTATTCCAGCTCTGTTCTGTGTCTAACTGAGCTTTATGTTCTTTTCCAGCTCTGTTCTGTCTCTAACTGAGCTTTATGTTCTTTTCCAGCTCTGTTCTGTGTCTCTAACTGAGCTTTATGTTCTATTCCAGCTCTGTTCTGTGTGTCTAACTGAGTTTTATGTTCTATTCCAGCTATGTTCTGTGTCTAACTGAGCTTTATGTTCTATTCCAGCTCTGTTCTGTCTCTAACTGAGCTTTATGTTCTATTCCAGCTCTGTTCTGTGTCTCTAACTGAGCTTTAAGTTCTATTCCAGCTCTGTTCTGTGTCTCTAACTGAGCTTTATGTTCTATTCCAGCTCTGTTCTGTGTGTCTAACTAAGCTTTATGTTTTATTCCAGCTCTGTTCTGTGTCTAACTGAGCTTTATGTTCTATTCCAGCTCTGTTCTGTGTGTCTAACTGAGTTTAATGTTCTATTCCAGCTCTGTTCTGTGTCTAACTGAGCTTTATAATAATAATAATAATAATAATAATATGCCATTTAGCAGACGCTTTTATCCAAAGCGACTTACAGTCATGCGTGCATACATTTTTGTGTATGGGTGGTCCCGGGATCGAACCCACTACCTTGGCGTTACAAGCGCCGTGCTCTACCAGCTGAGCTACAGAGGTCTAACTGAGCTTTATGTTCTATTCCAGCTCTGTTCTGTGTCTCTAACTGAGCTTTATGTTCTATTCCAGCTCTGTTCTGTGTCTCTAACTGAGCGTTATGTTCTATTCCAGCTCTGTTCTGTGTCTCTAACTGAGCTTTATGTTCTATTCCAGCTCTGTTCTGTGTCTAACTGAGCTTTATGTTCTATTCCAGCTCTGTTCTGTGTCTCTAACTGAGCTTTATGTTCTATTCCAGCTCTGTTTTGTGTCTCTAACTGAGCTTTATGTTCTATTCCAGCTCTGTTCTGTCTCTAACTGAGCTTTATGTTCTATTCCAGCTCTGTTCTGTGTCTCTAACTGAGCTTTATGTTCTATTTCAGCTCTGTTATGTGTCTCTAACTGAGCTTTATGTTCTATTCCAGCTCTGTTTTGTGTCTCTAACTGAGCTTTATGTTCTATTCCAGCTATGTTCTGCGTCTCTAACTGACCTTTATGTTCTATTCCAGCTCTGTTCTGTGTGTCTAACTGAGCTTTATGTTCTATTCCAGCTCTGTTCTGTGTCTAACTGAGCTTTATGTTCTATTCCAGCTCTGTTCTGTGTCTCTAACTGAGCTTTAAGTTCTATTCCAGCTCTGTTCTGTGTCTCTAACTGAGCTTTATGTTCTATTCCAGCTCTGTTCTGTGTGTCTAACTAAGCTTTATGTTTTATTCCAGCTCTGTTCTGTGTCTAACTGAGCTTTATGTTCTATTCCAGCTCTGTTCTGTGTGTCTAACTGAGCTTAATGTTCTATTCCAGCTCTGTTCTGTGTCTAACTGAGCTTTATAATAATAATAATAATAATAATAATATGCCATTTAGCAGACGCTTTTATCCAAAGCGACTTACAGTCATGCGTGCATACATTTTTGTGTATGGGTGGTCCCGGGATCGAACCCACTACCTTGGCGTTACAAGCGCCGTGCTCTACCAGCTGAGCTACAGAGGTCTAACTGAGCTTTATGTTCTATTCCAGCTCTGTTCTGTGTCTCTAACTGAGCTTTATGTTCTATTCCAGCTCTGTTCTGTGTCTCTAACTGAGCGTTATGTTCTATTCCAGCTCTGTTCTGTGTCTCTAACTGAGCTTTATGTTCTATTCCAGCTCTGTTCTGTGTCTAACTGAGCTTTATGTTCTATTCCAGCTCTGTTCTGTGTCTCTAACTGAGCTTTATGTTCTATTCCAGCTCTGTTTTGTGTCTCTAACTGAGCTTTATGTTCTATTCCAGCTCTGTTCTGTCTCTAACTGAGCTTTATGTTCTATTCCAGCTCTGTTCTGTGTCTCTAACTGAGCTTTATGTTCTATTTCAGCTCTGTTATGTGTCTCTAACTGAGCTTTATGTTCTATTCCAGCTCTGTTTTGTGTCTCTAACTGAGCTTTATGTTCTATTCCAGCTATGTTCTGCGTCTCTAACTGACCTTTATGTTCTATTCCAGCTCTGTTCTGTGTGTCTAACTGAGCTTTATGTTCTATTCCAGCTCTGTTCTGTGTCTAACTGAGCTTTATGTTCTATTCCAGCTCTGTTCTGTGTCTAACTGAGCTTTATGTTCTATTCCAGCTCTACACCTGCATTACTAGCTGTTTGGGGTTTTAGGCTGGGTTTCTGTACAGCACTTCGAGATATTAGCTGATTTAAGAAGGGCTATATAAAATAAAATTGATTGATTGATTCTGTGTTTATGACTGAGCTTTATGTTCTATTCCAGCTCTGTTCTGTGTGTCTAACTGAGCTTCATGTTCTATTCCACCTCTGTTCTGTGTCTAACTGAGCTTTATGTTCTATTCCAGCTCTGTTCTGTCTCTAACTGAGCTTTATGTTCTATTCTAGCTCTGTTCTGTGTGTCTAACTGAGCTTTATGTTCTATTGCAGCTCTGTTCTGTGTCTCTAACTAAGCTTTATGTTCTATTCCAGCTCTGTTCTGTGTCTCTAACTGAGCTTTATGTTCTATTCCAGCTCTGTTCTGTGTCTCTAACTGAGCTTTATGTTCTATTCCAGCTCTGTTCTGTGTCTCTAACTGAGCTTTATGTTCTATTCCAGCTCTGTTCTGTGTCTCTAACTGAGCTTTATGTTCTATTCCAGCTCTGTTCTGTGTCTCTAACTGAGTTTTATGTTCTATTCCAGCTCTGTTCTGTGTCTAACTGAGCTTTATGTTCTATTCCAGCTCTGTTCTGTGTCTCTAACTGAGCTTTATGTTCTATTCCAGCTATGTTCTGTGTCTCTAACTGAGCTTTATGTTCTATTCCAGCTCTGTTCTGTGTCTAACTGAGCTTTATGTTCTATTCCAGCTCTGTTCTGTGTCTCTAACTGAGCTTTATGTTCTATTCCAGCTCTGTTCTGTGTGTCTAACTGAGCTTTATGTTCTATTCCAGCTCTGTTCTGTCTCTAACTGAGCTTTATGTTCTATTCCAGCTCTGTTCTGTGTCTAACTGAGCTTTATGTTCTATTTCAGCTCTGTTATGTGTCTCTAACTGAGCTTTATGTTCTATTCCAGCTCTGTTTTGTGTCTCTAACTGAGCTTTATGTTTCTATTCCAGCTATGTTCTGTGTCTCTAACTGACCTTTATGTTCTATTCCAGCTCTGTTCTGTGTGTCTAACTGAGCTTTATGTTCTATTCCAGCTCTGTTCTGTGTCTAACTGAGCTTTATGTTCTATTCCAGCTCTGTTCTGTGTCTAACTGAGCTTTATGTTCTATTCCAGCTCTACACCTGCATTACTAGCTGTTTGGGGTTTTAGGCTGGGTTTCTGTACAGCACTTCGAGATATTAGCTGATGTAAGAAGGGCTATATAAAATAAAATTGATTGATTGATTCTGTGTTTATGACTGAGCTTTATGTTCTATTCCAGCTCTGTTCTGTGTGTCTAACTGAGCTTCATGTTCTATTCCACCTCTGTTCTGTGTCTAACTGAGCTTTATGTTCTATTCCAGCTCTGTTCTGTCTCTAACTGAGCTTTATGTTCTATTCTAGCTCTGTTCTGTGTGTCTAACTGAGCTTTATGTTCTATTGCAGCT
This sequence comes from Coregonus clupeaformis, assembly GCF_020615455.1. Taxonomy (NCBI): domain Eukaryota; kingdom Metazoa; phylum Chordata; class Actinopteri; order Salmoniformes; family Salmonidae; genus Coregonus; species Coregonus clupeaformis. The sequence continues at coordinate 44,790,258 of NC_059209.1, read as the reverse complement.
CTGTTCTGTGTCTCTAACTAAGCTTTATGTTCTATTCCAGCTCTGTTCTGTGTCTCTAACTGAGCTTTATGTTCTATTCCAGCTCTGTTCTGTGTCTCTAACTGAGCTTTATGTTCTATTCCAGCTCTGTTCTGTGTCTCTAACTGAGCTTTATGTTCTATTCCAGCTCTGTTCTGTGTCTCTAACTGAGCTTTATGTTCTATTCCAGCTCTGTTCTGTGTCTCTAACTGAGTTTTATGTTCTATTCCAGCTCTGTTCTGTGTCTAACTGAGCTTTATGTTCTATTCCAGCTCTGTTCTGTGTCTCTAACTGAGCTTTATGTTCTATTCCAGCTCTGTTCTGTGTCTCTAACTGAGCTTTATGTTCTATTCCAGCTCTGTTCTGTGTCTAACTGAGCTTTATGTTCTATTCCAGCTCTGTTCTGTGTCTCTAACTGAGCTTTATGTTCTATTCCAGCTCTGTTCTGTGTCTCTAACTGAGCTTTATGTTCTATTCCAGCTCTGTTCTGTGTGTCTAACTGAGCTTTATGTTCTATTCCAGCTCTGTTCTGTCTCTAACTGAGCTTTATGTTCTATTCCAGCTCTGTTCTGTGTCTAACTGAGCTTTATGTTCTATTTCAGCTCTGTTATGTGTCTCTAACTGAGCTTTATGTTCTATTCCAGCTCTGTTTTGTGTCTCTAACTGAGCTTTATGTTATATTCCAGCTATGTTCTGTGTCTCTAACTGACCTTTATGTTCTATTCCAGCTCTGTTCTGTGTGTCTAACTGAGCTTTATGTTCTATTCCAGCTCTGTTCTGTGTCTAACTGAGCTTTATGTTCTATTCCAGCTCTGTTCTGTGTCTAACTGAGCTTTATGTTCTATTCCAGCTCTGTTCTGTGTTTATGACTGAGCTTTATGTTCTATTCCAGCTCTGTTCTGTGTGTCTAACTGAGCTTCATGTTCTATTCCACCTCTGTTCTGTGTCTAACTGAGCTTTATGTTCTATTCCAGCTCTGTTCTGTCTCTAACTGAGCTTTATGTTCTATTCTAGCTCTGTTCTGTGTGTCTAACTGAGCTTTATGTTCTATTCCAGCTCTGTTCTGTGTCTAACTGAGCTTTATGTTCTATTCCAGCTCTGTTCTGTGTCTAACTGAGCTTTATGTTCTATTCCAGCTCTGTTCTGTGTTTATGACTGAGCTTTATGTTCTATTCCACCTCTGTTCTGTGTCTAACTGAGCTTTATGTTCTATTCCAGCTCTGTTCTGTCTCTAACTGAGCTTTATGTTCTATTCCAGCTCTGTTCTGTGTCTCTAACTGAGCTTTATGTTCTATTCCAGCTCTGTTCTGTCTCTAACTGAGCTTTATGTTCTATTCCAGCTCTGTTCTGTGTCTAACTGAGCTTTATGTTCTATTCCAGCTCTGTTCTGTGTCTAACTGAGCTTTATGTTCTATTCCAGCTCTGTTCTGTCTCTAACTGAGCTTTATGTTCTATTCCAGCTCTGTTCTGTCTCTAACTGAGCTTTATGTTCTATTCCAGATCTGTTCTGTCTCTAACTGAGCTTTATGTTCTATTCCAGCTCTGTTCTGTGTCTCTAACTGAGCTTTATGTTCTATTCCAGCTCTGTTCTGTGTGTCTAACTGAGCTTTATGTTCTATTTCAGCTCTGTTATGTGTCTCTAACTGAGCTTTATGTTCTATTCCAGCTCTGTTTTGTGTCTCTAACTGAGCTTTATGTTATATTCCAGCTATGTTCTGTGTCTCTAACTGACCTTTATGTTCTATTCCAGCTCTGTTCTGTGTCTAACTGAGCTTTATGTTATTTTCCAGCTCTGTTCTGTCTCTAACTGAGCTTTATGTTCTTTTCCAGCTCTGTTCTGTGTCTCTAACTGAGCTTTATGTTCTATTCCAGCTCTGTTCTGTGTGTCTAACTGAGTTTTATGTTCTATTCCAGCTATGTTCTGTGTCTAACTGAGCTTTATGTTCTATTCCAGCTCTGTTCTGTCTCTAACTGAGCTTTATGTTCTATTCCAGCTCTGTTCTGTGTCTCTAACTGAGCTTTATGTTCTATTCCAGCTCTGTTCTGTGTCTCTATCTGAGCTTTATGTTCTATTCCAGCTCTGTTCTGTGTGTCTAACTAAGCTTTATGTTTTATTCCAGCTCTGTTCTGTGTCTAACTGAGCTTTATGTTCTATTCCAGCTCTGTTCTGTGTGTCTAACTGAGCTTAATGTTCTATTCCAGCTCTGTTCTGTGTCTAACTGAGCTTTATAATAATAATAATAATAATAATAATAATATGCCATTTAGCAGACGCTTTTATCCAAAGCGACTTACAGTCATGCGTGCATACATTTTTGTGTATGGGTGGTCCCGGGATCGAACCCACTACCTTGGCGTTACAAGCGCCGTGCTCTACCAGCTGAGCTACAGAGGTCTAACTGAGCTTTATGTTCTATTCCAGCTCTGTTCTGTGTCTCTAACTGAGCTTTATGTTCTATTCCAGCTCTGTTCTGTGTCTCTAACTGAGCGTTATGTTCTATTCCAGCTCTGTTCTGTGTCTCTAACTGAGCTTTATGTTCTATTCCAGCTCTGTTCTGTGTCTAACTGAGCTTTATGTTCTATTCCAGCTCTGTTCTGTGTCTCTAACTGAGCTTTATGTTCTATTCCAGCTCTGTTTTGTGTCTCTAACTGAGCTTTATGTTCTATTCCAGCTCTGTTCTGTCTCTAACTGAGCTTTATGTTCTATTCCAGCTCTGTTCTGTGTCTCTAACTGAGCTTTATGTTCTATTTCAGCTCTGTTATGTGTCTCTAACTGAGCTTTATGTTCTATTCCAGCTCTGTTTTGTGTCTCTAACTGAGCTTTATGTTCTATTCCAGCTATGTTCTGCGTCTCTAACTGACCTTTATGTTCTATTCCAGCTCTGTTCTGTGTGTCTAACTGAGCTTTATGTTCTATTCCAGCTCTGTTCTGTGTCTAACTGAGCTTTATGTTCTATTCCAGCTCTGTTCTGTGTCTAACTGAGCTTTATGTTCTATTCCAGCTCTGTTCTGTGTTTATGACTGAGCTTTATGTTCTATTCCAGCTCTGTTCTGTGTGTCTAACTGAGCTTCATGTTCTATTCCACCTCTGTTCTGTGTCTAACTGAGCTTTATGTTCTATTCCAGCTCTGTTCTGTCTCTAACTGAGCTTTATGTTCTATTCTAGCTGTGTTCTGTGTGTCTAACTGAGCTTTATGTTCTATTGCAGCTCTGTTCTGTGTCTCTAACTAAGCTTTATGTTCTATTCCAGCTCTGTTCTGTGTCTCTAACTGAGCTTTATGTTCTATTCCAGCTCTGTTCTGTGTCTCTAACTGAGCTTTATGTTCTATTCCAGCTCTGTTCTGTGTCTCTAACTGAGCTTTATGTTCTATTCCAGCTCTGTTCTGTGTCTCTAACTGAGCTTTATGTTCTATTCCAGCTCTGTTCTGTGTCTCTAACTGAGTTTTATGTTCTATTCCAGCTCTGTTCTGTGTCTAACTGAGCTTTATGTTCTATTCCAGCTCTGTTCTGTGTCTCTAACTGAGCTTTATGTTCTATTCCAGCTCTGTTCTGTGTCTCTAACTGAGCTTTATGTTCTATTCCAGCTCTGTTCTGTGTCTAACTGAGCTTTATGTTCTATTCCAGCTCTGTTCTGTGTCTCTAACTGAGCTTTATGTTCTATTCCAGCTCTGTTCTGTCTCTAACTGAGCTTTATGTTCTATTCCAGCTCTGTTCTGTGTCTCTAACTGAGCTTTATGTTCTATTCCAGCTCTGTTCTGTGTCTCTATCTGAGCTTTATGTTCTATTCCAGCTCTGTTCTGTGTGTCTAACTAAGCTTTATGTTTTATTCCAGCTCTGTTCTGTGTCTAACTGAGCTTTATGTTCTATTCCAGCTCTGTTCTGTGTGTCTAACTGAGCTTAATGTTCTATTCCAGCTCTGTTCTGTGTCTAACTGAGCTTTATAATAATAATAATAATAATAATAATATGCCATTTAGCAGACGCTTTTATCCAAAGCGACTTACAGTCATGCGTGCATACATTTTTGTGTATGGGTGGTCCCGGGGATCGAACCCACTACCTTGGCGTTACAAGCGCCGTGCTCTACCAGCTGAGCTACAGAGGTCTAACTGAGCTTTATGTTCTATTCCAGCTCTGTTCTGTGTCTCTAACTGAGCTTTATGTTCTATTCCAGCTCTGTTCTGTGTCTCTAACTGAGCGTTATGTTCTATTCCAGCTCTGTTCTGTGTCTCTAACTGAGCTTTATGTTCTATTCCAGCTCTGTTCTGTGTCTAACTGAGCTTTATGTTCTATTCCAGCTCTGTTCTGTGTCTCTAACTGAGCTTTATGTTCTATTCCAGCTCTGTTTTGTGTCTCTAACTGAGCTTTATGTTCTATTCCAGCTCTGTTCTGTCTCTAACTGAGCTTTATGTTCTATTCCAGCTCTGTTCTGTGTCTCTAACTGAGCTTTATGTTCTATTTCAGCTCTGTTATGTGTCTCTAACTGAGCTTTATGTTCTATTCCAGCTCTGTTTTGTGTCTCTAACTGAGCTTTATGTTCTATTCCAGCTATGTTCTGCGTCTCTAACTGACCTTTATGTTCTATTCCAGCTCTGTTCTGTGTGTCTAACTGAGCTTTATGTTCTATTCCAGCTCTGTTCTGTGTCTAACTGAGCTTTATGTTCTATTCCAGCTCTGTTCTGTGTCTAACTGAGCTTTATGTTCTATTCCAGCTCTGTTCTGTGTTTATGACTGAGCTTTATGTTCTATTCCAGCTCTGTTCTGTGTGTCTAACTGAGCTTCATGTTCTATTCCACCTCTGTTCTGTGTCTAACTGAGCTTTATGTTCTATTCCAGCTCTGTTCTGTCTCTAACTGAGCTTTATGTTCTATTCTAGCTGTGTTCTGTGTGTCTAACTGAGCTTTATGTTCTATTGCAGCTCTGTTCTGTGTCTCTAACTAAGCTTTATGTTCTATTCCAGCTCTGTTCTGTGTCTCTAACTGAGCTTTATGTTCTATTCCAGCTCTGTTCTGTGTCTCTAACTGAGCTTTATGTTCTATTCCAGCTCTGTTCTGTGTCTCTAACTGAGCTTTATGTTCTATTCCAGCTCTGTTCTGTGTCTCTAACTGAGCTTTATGTTCTATTCCAGCTCTGTTCTGTGTCTCTAACTGAGTTTTATGTTCTATTCCAGCTCTGTTCTGTGTCTAACTGAGCTTTATGTTCTATTCCAGCTCTGTTCTGTGTCTCTAACTGAGCTTTATGTTCTATTCCAGCTCTGTTCTGTGTCTCTAACTGAGCTTTATGTTCTATTCCAGCTCTGTTCTGTGTCTAACTGAGCTTTATGTTCTATTCCAGCTCTGTTCTGTGTCTCTAACTGAGCTTTATGTTCTATTCCAGCTCTGTTCTGTGTGTCTAACTGAGCTTTATGTTCTATTCCAGCTCTGTTCTGTCTCTAACTGAGCTTTATGTTCTATTCCAGCTCTGTTCTGTGTCTAACTGAGCTTTATGTTCTATTTCAGCTCTGTTATGTGTCTCTAACTGAGCTTTATGTTCTATTCCAGCTCTGTTTTGTGTCTCTAACTGAGCTTTATGTTATATTCCAGCTATGTTCTGTGTCTCTAACTGACCTTTATGTTCTATTCCAGCTCTGTTCTGTGTCTCTAACTGAGCTTTATGTTCTATTCCAGCTCTGTTTTGTGTCTCTAACTGAGCTTTATGTTCTATTCCAGCTCTGTTCTGTCTCTAACTGAGCTTTATGTTCTATTCCAGCTCTGTTCTGTGTCTCTAACTGAGCTTTATGTTCTATTTCAGCTCTGTTATGTGTCTCTAACTGAGCTTTATGTTCTATTCCAGCTCTGTTTTGTGTCTCTAACTGAGCTTTATGTTCTATTCCAGCTATGTTCTGCGTCTCTAACTGACCTTTATGTTCTATTCCAGCTCTGTTCTGTGTGTCTAACTGAGCTTTATGTTCTATTCCAGCTCTGTTCTGTGTCTAACTGAGCTTTATGTTCTATTCCAGCTCTGTTCTGTGTCTAACTGAGCTTTATGTTCTATTCCAGCTCTGTTCTGTGTGTCTAACTGAGCTTCATGTTCTATTCCACCTCTGTTCTGTGTCTAACTGAGCTTTATGTTCTATTCCAGCTCTGTTCTGTCTCTAACTGAGCTTTATGTTCTATTCTAGCTGTGTTCTGTGTGTCTAACTGAGCTTTATGTTCTATTGCAGCTCTGTTCTGTGTCTCTAACTAAGCTTTATGTTCTATTCCAGCTCTGTTCTGTGTCTCTAACTGAGCTTTATGTTCTATTCCAGCTCTGTTCTGTGTCTCTAACTGAGCTTTATGTTCTATTCCAGCTCTGTTCTGTGTCTCTAACTGAGCTTTATGTTCTATTCCAGCTCTGTTCTGTGTCTCTAACTGAGCTTTATGTTCTATTCCAGCTCTGTTCTGTGTCTCTAACTGAGTTTTATGTTCTATTCCAGCTCTGTTCTGTGTCTAACTGAGCTTTATGTTCTATTCCAGCTCTGTTCTGTGTCTCTAACTGAGCTTTATGTTCTATTCCAGCTCTGTTCTGTGTCTCTAACTGAGCTTTATGTTCTATTCCAGCTCTGTTCTGTGTCTAACTGAGCTTTATGTTCTATTCCAGCTCTGTTCTGTGTCTCTAACTGAGCTTTATGTTCTATTCCAGCTCTGTTCTGTGTGTCTAACTGAGCTTTATGTTCTATTCCAGCTCTGTTCTGTCTCTAACTGAGCTTTATGTTCTATTCCAGCTCTGTTCTGTGTCTAACTGAGCTTTATGTTCTATTTCAGCTCTGTTATGTGTCTCTAACTGAGCTTTATGTTCTATTCCAGCTCTGTTTTGTGTCTCTAACTGAGCTTTATGTTATATTCCAGCTATGTTCTGTGTCTCTAACTGACCTTTATGTTCTATTCCAGCTCTGTTCTGTGTGTCTAACTGAGCTTTATGTTCTATTCCAGCTCTGTTTTGTGTCTAACTGAGCTTTATGTTCTATTCCAGCTCTGTTCTGTGTCTAACTGAGCTTTATGTTCTATTCCAGCTCTGTTCTGTGTTTATGACTGAGCTTTATGTTCTATTCCAGCTCTGTTCTGTGTGTCTAACTGAGCTTCATGTTCTATTCCACCTCTGTTCTGTGTCTAACTGAGCTTTATGTTCTATTCCAGCTCTGTTCTGTCTCTAACTGAGCTTTATGTTCTATTCTAGCTCTGTTCTGTGTGTCTAACTGAGCTTTATGTTCTATTCCAGCTCTGTTCTGTGTCTAACTGAGCTTTATGTTCTATTCCAGCTCTGTTCTGTGTCTAACTGAGCTTTATGTTCTATTCCAGCTCTGTTCTGTGTTTATGACTGAGCTTTATGTTCTATTCCACCTCTGTTCTGTGTCTAACTGAGCTTTATGTTCTATTCCAGCTCTGTTCTGTCTCTAACTGAGCTTTATGTTCTATTCCAGCTCTGTTCTGTGTCTCTAACTGAGCTTTATGTTCTATTCCAGCTCTGTTCTGTCTCTAACTGAGCTTTATGTTCTATTCCAGCTCTGTTCTGTGTCTAACTGAGCTTTATGTTCTATTCCAGCTCTGTTCTGTGTCTAACTGAGCTTTATGTTCTATTCCAGCTCTGTTCTGTCTCTAACTGAGCTTTATGTTCTATTCCAGCTCTGTTCTGTCTCTAACTGAGCTTTATGTTCTATCCAGCTCTGTTCTGTGTCTCTAACTGAGCTTTATGTTCTATTCCAGCTCTGTTCGTCTCTAACTGAGCTTTATGTTCTATTCCAGCTCTGTTCTGTGTCTAACTGAGCTTTATGTTCTATTCCAGCTCTGTTCTGTGTCTAACTGAGCTTTATGTTCTATTCCAGCTCTGTTCTGTCTCTAACTGAGCTTTGTGTTCTATTCCAGCTCTGTTCTGTCTCTAACTGAGCTTTATGTTCTATTCCAGCTCTGTTCTGTGTGTCTAACTGAGTTTTATGTTCTATTCCAGCTCTGTTCTGTGTCTAACTGAGCTTTATGTTCTATTCCAGCTCTGTTCTGTCTCTAACTGAGCTTTATGTTCTTTTCCAGCTCTGTTCTGTGTCTCTAACTGAGCTTTATGTTCTATTCCAGCTCTGTTCTGTCTCTAACTGAGCTTTATGTTCTATTCTAGCTGTGTTCTGTGTGTCTAACTGAGCTTTATGTTCTATTGCAGCTCTGTTCTGTGTCTCTAACTAAGCTTTATGTTCTATTCCAGCTCTGTTCTGTGTCTCTAACTGAGCTTTATGTTCTATTCCAGCTCTGTTCTGTGTCTCTAACTGAGCTTTATGTTCTATTCCAGCTCTGTTCTGTGTCTCTAACTGAGCTTTATGTTCTATTCCAGCTCTGTTCTGTGTCTCTAACTGAGCTTTATGTTCTATTCCAGCTCTGTTCTGTGTCTCTAACTGAGTTTTATGTTCTATTCCAGCTCTGTTCTGTGTCTAACTGAGCTTTATGTTCTATTCCAGCTCTGTTCTGTGTCTCTAACTGAGCTTTATGTTCTATTCCAGCTCTGTTCTGTGTCTCTAACTGAGCTTTATGTTCTATTCCAGCTCTGTTCTGTGTATAACTGAGCTTTATGTTCTATTCCAGCTCTGTTCTGTGTCTCTAACTGAGCTTTATGTTCTATTCCAGCTCTGTTCTGTGTGTCTAACTGAGCTTTATGTTCTATTCCAGCTCTGTTCTGTCTCTAACTGAGCTTTATGTTCTATTCCAGCTCTGTTCTGTGTCTAACTGAGCTTTATGTTCTATTTCAGCTCTGTTATGTGTCTCTAACTGAGCTTTATGTTCTATTACAGCTCTGTTTTGTGTCTCTAACTGAGCTTTATGTTATATTCCAGCTATGTTCTGTGTCTCTAACTGACCTTTATGTTCTATTCCAGCTCTGTTCTGTGTGTCTAACTGAGCTTTATGTTCTATTCCAGCTCTGTTCTGTGTCTAACTGAGCTTTATGTTCTATTCCAGCTCTGTTCTGTGTCTAACTGAGCTTTATGTTCTATTCCAGCTCTGTTCTGTGTTTATGACTGAGCTTTATGTTCTATTCCAGCTCTGTTCTGTGTGTCTAACTGAGCTTCATGTTCTATTCCACCTCTGTTCTGTGTCTAACTGAGCTTTATGTTCTATTCCAGCTCTGTTCTGTCTCTAACTGAGCTTTATGTTCTATTCTAGCTCTGTTCTGTGTGTCTAACTGAGCTTTATGTTCTATTCCAGCTCTGTTCTGTGTCTAACTGAGCTTTATGTTCTATTCCAGCTCTGTTCTGTGTCTAACTGAGCTTTATGTTCTATTCCAGCTCTGTTCTGTGTTTATGACTGAGCTTTATGTTCTATTCCACCTCTGTTCTGTGTCTAACTGAGGTTTATGTTCTATTCCAGCTCTGTTCTGTCTCTAACTGAGCTTTATGTTCTATTCCAGCTCTGTTCTGTGTCTCTAACTGAGCTTTATGTTCTATTCCAGCTCTGTTCTGTCTCTAACTGAGCTTTATGTTCTATTCCAGCTCTGTTCTGTGTCTAACTGAGCTTTATGTTCTATTCCAGCTCTGTTCTGTGTCTAACTGAGCTTTATGTTCTATTCCAGCTCTGTTCTGTCTCTAACTGAGCTTTATGTTCTATTCCAGCTCTGTTCTGTCTCTAACTGAGCTTTATGTTCTATCCAGCTCTGTTCTGTGTCTCTAACTGAGCTTTATGTTCTATTCCAGCTCTGTTCGTCTCTAACTGAGCTTTATGTTCTATTCCAGCTCTGTTCTGTGTCTAACTGAGCTTTATGTTCTATTCCAGCTCTGTTCTGTGTCTAACTGAGCTTTATGTTCTATTCCAGCTCTGTTCTGTCTCTAACTGAGCTTTGTGTTCTATTCCAGCTCTGTTCTGTCTCTAACTGAGCTTTATGTTCTATTCCAGCTCTGTTCTGTGTGTCTAACTGAGTTTTATGTTCTATTCCAGCTCTGTTCTGTGTCTAACTGAGCTTTATGTTATATTCCAGCTATGTTCTGTGTCTCTAACTGACCTTTATGTTCTATTCCAGCTCTGTTCTGTGTGTCTAACTGAGCTTTATGTTCTATTCCAGCTCTGTTCTGTGTCTAACTGAGCTTTATGTTCTATTCCAGCTCTGTTCTGTGTCTAACTGAGCTTTATGTTCTATTCCAGCTCTGTTCTGTGTTTATGACTGAGCTTTATGTTCTATTCCAGCTCTGTTCTGTGTGTCTAACTGAGCTTCATGTTCTATTCCACCTCTGTTCTGTGTCTAACTGAGCTTTATGTTCTATTCCAGCTCTGTTCTGTCTCTAACTGAGCTTTATGTTCTATTCTAGCTCTGTTCTGTGTGTCTAACTGAGCTTTATGTTCTATTCCAGCTCTGTTCTGTGTCTAACTGAGCTTTATGTTCTATTCCAGCTCTGTTCTGTGTCTAACTGAGCTTTATGTTCTATTCCAGCTCTGTTCTGTGTTTATGACTGAGCTTTATGTTCTATTCCACCTCTGTTCTGTGTCTAACTGAGGTTTATGTTCTATTCCAGCTCTGTTCTGTCTCTAACTGAGCTTTATGTTCTATTCCAGCTCTGTTCTGTGTCTCTAACTGAGCTTTATGTTCTATTCCAGCTCTGTTCTGTCTCTAACTGAGCTTTATGTTCTATTCCAGCTCTGTTCTGTGTCTAACTGAGCTTTATGTTCTATTCCAGCTCTGTTCTGTGTCTAACTGAGCTTTATGTTCTATTCCAGCTCTGTTCTGTCTCTAACTGAGCTTTATGTTCTATTCCAGCTCTGTTCTGTCTCTAACTGAGCTTTATGTTCTATCCAGCTCTGTTCTGTGTCTCTAACTGAGCTTTATGTTTCTATTCCAGCTCTGTTCGTCTCTAACTGAGCTTTATGTTCTATTCCAGCTCTGTTCTGTGTCTAACTGAGCTTTATGTTCTATTCCAGCTCTGTTCTGTGTCTAACTGAGCTTTATGTTCTATTCCAGCTCTGTTCTGTCTCTAACTGAGCTTTGTGTTCTATTCCAGCTCTGTTCTGTCTCTAACTGAGCTTTATGTTCTATTCCAGCTCTGTTCTGTGTGTCTAACTGAGTTTTATGTTCTATTCCAGCTCTGTTCTGTGTCTAACTGAGCTTTATGTTCTATTCCAGCTCTGTTCTGTCTCTAACTGAGCTTTATGTTCTTTTCCAGCTCTGTTCTGTGTCTCTAACTGAGCTTTATGTTCTATTCCAGCTCTGTTCTGTGTGTCTAACTGAGTTTTATGTTCTATTCCAGCTATGTTCTGTGTCTAACTGAGCTTTATGTTCTATTCCAGCTCTGTTCTGTCTCTAACTGAGCTTTATGTTCTATTCCAGCTCTGTTCTGTGTCTCTAACTGAGCTTTATGTTCTATTCCAGCTCTGTTCTGTGTCTCTAACTGAGCTTTATGTTCTATTCCAGCTCTGTTCTGTGTCTCTAACTGAGCTTTATGTTCTATTCCAGCTCTGTTCTGTGTCTCTAACTGAGCTTTATGTTCTATTCCAGCTCTGTTCTGTGTGTCTAACTAAGCTTTATGTTCTATTCCAGCTCTGTTCTGTGTCTAACTGAGCTTTATGTTCTATTCCAGCTCTGTTCTGTGTGTCTAACTGAGCTTAATGTTCTATTCCAGCTCTGTTCTGTGTCTAACTGAGCTTTATAATAATAATAATAATAATAATAATAATAATAATATAATAATAATATGTCATTTAGCAGACGCTTTTATCCAAAGCGACTTACAGTCATGCGTGCATACATTTTTGTGTATGGGTGGTCCCGGGGATCGAACCCACTACCTTGGCGTTACAAGCGCCGTGCTCTACCAGCTGAGCTACAGAGGTCTAACTGAGCTTTATGTTCTATTCCAGCTCTGTTCTGTCTCTAACTGAGCTTTATGTTCTATTCCAGCTCTGTTCTGTGTCTCTAACTGAGCTTTATGTTCTATTCCAGCTCTGTTCTGTCTCTAACTGAGCTTTATGTTCTATTCCAGCTCTGTTCTGTGTGTCTAACTGAGTTTTATGTTCTATTCCAGCGCTGTTCTGTGTCTAACTGAGCTTTATGTTCTATTCCAGCTCTGTTCTGTCTCTAACTGAGCTTTATGTTCTTTTCCAGCTCTGTTCTGTGTCTCTAACTGAGCTTTATGTTCTATTCCAGCTCTGTTCTGTGTCTCTAACTGAGCTTTATGTTCTATTCCAGCTCTGTTCTGTGTCTCTAACTGAGCTTTATGTTCTATTCCAGCTCTGTTCTGTGTCTCTAACTGAGCTTTATGTTCTATTCCAGCTCTGTTCTGTGTCTCTAACTGAGCTTTATGTTCTATTCCAGCTCTGTTCTGTGTGTCTAACTAAGCTTTATGTTCTATTCCAGCTCTGTTCTGTGTCTAACTGAGCTTTATGTTCTATTCCAGCTCTGTTCTGTGTGTCTAACTGAGCTTAATGTTCTATTCCAGCTCTGTTCTGTGTCTAACTGAGCTTTATAATAATAATAATAATAATAATATAATAATAATATGTCATTTAGCAGACGCTTTTATCCAAAGCGACTTACAGTCATGCGTGCATACATTTTTGTGTATGGGTGGTCCCGGGGATCAAACCCACTACCTTGGCGTTACAAGCGCCGTGCTCTACCAGCTGAGCTACAGAGGTCTAACTGAGCTTTATGTTCTATTCCAGCTCTGTTCTGTCTCTAACTGAGCTTTATGTTCTATTCCAGCTCTGTTCTGTGTCTCTAACTGAGCTTTATGTTCTATTCCAGCTCTGTTCTGTGTCTCTAACTGAGCTTTATGTTCTATTCCAGCTCTGTTCTGTGTGTCTAACTGAGTTTTATGTTCTATTCCAGCTATGTTCTGTGTCTCTAACTGAGCTTTATGTTCTATTCCAGCTCTGTTCTGTGTCTCTAACTGAGCTTTATGTTCTATTCCAGCTCTGTTATGTGTCTAACTGAGCTTTATGTTCTATTCCAGCTCTGTTCTGTCTCTAACTGAGCTTTATGTTCTATTCCAGCTCTGTTATGTGTCTAACTGAGCTTTATGTTCTATTCCAGCTCTGTTCTGTCTCTAACTGAGCTTTATGTTCTATTCCAGCTCTGTTCTGTCTCTAACTGAGCTTTATTTCTATTCCAGCTCTGTTCTGTCTCTAACTGAGCTTTATGTTCTATTCCAGCTCTGTTCTGTGTCTCTAACTGAGCTTTATGTTCTATTCCAGCTCTGTTCTGTGTGTCTAACTGAGCTTAATGTTCTATTCCAGCTCTGTTCTGTGTCTAACTGAGCTTTATAATAATAATAATAATAATAATAATAATAATAATAATAATGTCATTTAGCAGACGCTTTTATCCAAAGCGACTTACAGTCATGCGTGCATACATTTTTGTGTATGGGTGGTCCCGGGATCGAACCCACTACCTTGGCGTTACAAGCGCCGTGCTCTACCAGCTGAGCTACAGAGGTCTAACTGAGCTTTATGTTCTATTCCAGCTCTGTTCTGTCTCTAACTGAGCTTTATGTTCTATTCCAGCTCTGTTCTGTGTCTCTAACTGAGCTTTATGTTCTATTCCAGCTCTGTTCTGTCTCTAACTGAGCTTTATGTTCTATTCCAGCTCTGTTCTGTGTGTCTAACTGAGTTTTATGTTCTATTCCAGCTCTGTTCTGTGTCTAACTGAGCTTTATGTTCTATTCCAGCTCTGTTCTGTCTCTAACTGAGCTTTATGTTCTTTTCCAGCTCTGTTCTGTGTCTCCAACTGAGCTTTATGTTCTATTCCAGCTCTGTTCTGTGTGTCTAACTGAGTTTTATGTTCTATTCCAGCTATGTTCTGTGTCTAACTGAGCTTTATGTTCTATTCCAGCTCTGTTCTGTCTCTAACTGAGCTTTATGTTCTATTCCAGCTCTGTTCTGTGTCTCTAACTGAGCTTTATGTTCTATTCCAGCTCTGTTCTGTGTCTCTAACTGAGCTTTATGTTCTATTCCAGCTCTGTTCTGTGTCTCTAACTGAGCTTTATGTTCTATTCCAGCTCTGTTCTGTGTCTCTAACTGAGCTTTATGTTCTATTCCAGCTCTGTTCTGTGTGTCTAACTGAGCTTAATGTTCTATTCCAGCTCTGTTCTGTGTCTAACTGAGCTTTATTATAATAATAATAATAATAATAATAATAATAATAATAATAATAATAATAATAATAATAATAATAATAATAATATAATAATAATATGTCATTTAGCAGACGCTTTTATCCAAAGCGACTTACAGTCATGCGTGCATACATTTTTGTGTATGGGTGGTCCCGGGGATCGAACCCACTACCTTGGCGTTACAAGCGCCGTGCTCTACCAGCTGAGCTACAGAGGTCTAACTGAGCTTTATGTTCTATTCCAGCTCTGTTCTGTCTCTAACTGAGCTTTATGTTCTATTCCAGCTCTGTTCTGTGTCTCTAACTGAGCTTTATGTTCTATTCCAGCTCTGTTCTGTCTCTAACTGAGCTTTATGTTCTATTCCAGCTCTGTTCTGTGTGTCTAACTGAGTTTTATGTTCTATTCCAGCTCTGTTCTGTGTCTAACTGAGCTTTATGTTCTATTCCAGCTCTGTTCTGTCTCTAACTGAGCTTTATGTTCTTTTCCAGCTCTGTTCTGTGTCTCTAACTGAGCTTTATGTTCTATTCCAGCTCTGTTCTGTGTGTCTAACTGAGTTTTATGTTCTATTCCAGCTATGTTCTGTGTCTAACTGAGCTTTATGTTCTATTCCAGCTCTGTTCTGTCTCTAACTGAGCTTTATGTTCTATTCCAGCTCTGTTCTGTGTCTCTAACTGAGCTTTATGTTCTATTCCAGCTCTGTTCTGTGTCTCTAACTGAGCTTTATGTTCTATTCCAGCTCTGTTCTGTGTCTCTAACTGAGCTTTATGTTCTATTCCAGCTCTGTTCTGTGTCTCTAACTGAGCTTTATGTTCTATTCCAGCTCTGTTCTGTGTGTCTAACTAAGCTTTATGTTCTATTCCAGCTCTGTTCTGTGTCTAACTGAGCTTTATGTTCTATTCCAGCTCTGTTCTGTGTGTCTAACTGAGCTTAATGTTCTATTCCAGCTCTGTTCTGTGTCTAACTGAGCTTTATAATAATAATAATAATAATAATAATAATAATAATAATAATATAATAATAATATGTCATTTAGCAGACGCTTTTATCCAAAGCGACTTACAGTCATGCGTGCATACATTTTTGTGTATGGGTGGTCCCGGGATCGAACCCACTACCTTGGCGTTACAAGCGCCGTGCTCTACCAGCTGAGCTACAGAGGTCTAACTGAGCTTTATGTTCTATTCCAGCTCTGTTCTGTCTCTAACTGAGCTTTATGTTCTATTCCAGCTCTGTTCTGTGTCTCTAACTGAGCTTTATGTTCTATTCCAGCTCTGTTCTGTGTCTCTAACTGAGCTTTATGTTCTATTCCAGCTCTGTTCTGTGTGTCTAACTGAGTTTTATGTTCTATTCCAGCTATGTTCTGTGTCTAACTGAGCTTTATGTTCTATTCCAGCTCTGTTCTGTGTCTCTAACTGAGCTTTATGTTCTATTCCAGCTCTGTTCTGTGTCTCTAACTGAGCTTTATGTTCTATTCCAGCTCTGTTCTGTCTCTAACTGAGCTTTATGTTCTATTCCAGCTCTGTTATGTGTCTAACTGAGCTTTATGTTCTATTCCAGCTCTGTTCTGTCTCTAACTGAGCTTTATGTTCTATTCCAGCTCTGTTATGTGTCTAACTGAGCTTTATGTTCTATTCCAGCTCTGTTCTGTCTCTAACTGAGCTTTATGTTCTATTCCAGCTCTGTTCTGTCTCTAACTGAGCTTTATTTCTATTCCAGCTCTGTTCTGTCTCTAACTGAGCTTTATGTTCTATTCCAGCTCTGTTCTGTCTCTAACTGTGATTTAAACTCCGCTTTGTTTCTTCAGTGGTCTGTATCCATTCAGTGTTTTGTCCTTCTATATTATACCCATATGGCATTATGTACATTGTACAGCAGGGTTTTCCCATTATGCATATAATAATAATATGCCATTTAGCAGACGCTTTTATCCAAAGCGACTTACAGTCATGCGTGCATACATTTTTTGTGTATGGGTGGTCCCGGGGATCGAACCCACTACCTTGGCGTTACAAGCGCCGTGCTCTACCAGCTGAGCTACAGAGGACCACATGGCATATATTTATATATACATATTTCAGACACTAGGTTATTGGATATGAATAACAGAACCCGAATGGGAGACAGTATTTGCATATTTTGGAAAGCACTCGTTATATTTCATTAAACACTGTGGTAATGTATAGGCATGGGAGAGCTGCTCGATTTATGGAAGGCTGCTTTTCAGTAGGAGCATTGGAACCTCTTTACCCAAGAGACATGGATATTGCTGATTTAATTCCCTCTCATTATTTAAAGGTTTTGTGCATTAGTTGGTCCACATTATCCAGGTTCTTTATGACATGATTGCCTGGCTTCAATCAATCAATCAATTAAATGTATTTTACTCTTTTTACATCAGTGGATGTCACAAAGTGCTATACAGTAACCCAGACTAAAACCCCAATGAGTATGAGCAATACAGATGTAAAAGCACGGTGGCTAGGAAAAAATCCCTAGAAAGGCAATAACCTAGGAGGAAACCTAGAGAGGAAGCCATCTCTGAGGGGCTAGCTCTGGCTGTTAAGGCCATTAAGGCCAGATCATTCTTCGAGATGTTCAAATGTTCATAGATGACCAGCAGGGTCAAATATTAGTAAAGTGAAGATGGTGCCCTGTTGTATGGCTGCCGTCTTGCGAGCTCCGACCCAACTTTGCTATTTAGGCATTTATTTGTACTTTATTTTCACGAAATGTATCCACTATCATTTCTTATGATCAACACGAACTTTTGAACATCAGATCGGTAGTTACTAACCTCAATTCCGGCTTCAACTTCAACTTTGACTCATCTGCCCTGGGCTCTTTGTATAATTCCGACCCAATTTTCGGTGTATCCATGAGGAAACGCAGGCGGCGAGATCAAGGTGAACGGAAAACCGGCCACCTCTTCCTTCCATTCTATTGGACACTTGATAATAAAATGGATGACCTCCGAATGTGGATTTGCTACCAGCGGTACTCACATAACTGCAATATTCAATGCTTTTCTGAAACATGGCTATCCAACTCGATGGATTCTTTTATTCACTGAGCGGACAGGACATTGGATTCAGGGATATCGAGAGGAGGAGGGGTTTGCCTCTTCATCAACAACAACTGGTGTTCTGACTGGTGGAACACAGTTGAAGTCTCCACCCATTGTTCACCCGTCTTGGAATACCTGATGGTCAAATGCCTCCCGAGAGTTTTCAGCTGTTATGGTGACTGTAGTATGCATTCCACCTCAGGACAAGATAAATAAAAAGCTTGCACTTAACGAACTGTACGAGGCTATAAACAAGGATGAAACCATGCACCCGGAGGCTGATTTTCTTGTTGCCGGAGATTTTAATTCTGACACGTGATTCCCAACTTCCATCAACACATCTATTTCACCACTAGGGGCGATAAAGTCCTAGACCACTGTTACTCTACCCACAAGCAAGCATACAAGGCCCTCCCTCGTCCCCCATTCGGCAGATCAGATTATGATGCCATACTCCTGCTTCCTGTTTACAAGCAGAAGCTCAAACAGGAAGTACCCGTGACGTGCTCAGTTGAGAAATGATCCTCCGAATCTGAGATTATGCTGCAAGACTGCTTTGCTAACGCTGACTGGAATATGTTCTGCAACGCCGCCGATAGCATCGACGAGTTAACCACCTCTGTCACCGGCTTCATTAGAAAATGCATCGGTGACGTTGTCCACACAGTGAAGGTTTGCTGTTTCCCCAGTCAAAAGCAGCCAACCCTGAGGCCACGCCTGAGGACAGGAACAAGTACAGGAAGTCCCACTACGACCTCCGCAGAGCCATCAAACAGGCAAAAGGACAATATAGGAACAAGGTGGAATCCTATTACACAGACTGTGACGCGTGTAGGAGGGGCTACAGTCCATTACGGATTACAAAGGAAGGCCCAGCCGTGATCTGCCCAACGATGCCTCTCTTCCAGACAAACTCTATTCGTTTTATGCAAGCTTCGACAAAAACAACACTGTGCCGTGTGCGAGGGCCCCCGCCGACCCAGTGGACTAGGTGATCTCGCTCACCGACGTGAGATATGTCTTTAATCAGGTCAACACTTGCAAGGCCGCGGGGCCGGACGGTAATCCATGGCGTGTTCTCAGAGCATGCACAGAAGAGCTGTAAGGCATATTCACAGTCATTTTCAACCACTTTCAAAGCTCTAATCAAATATATGCTTCATAATGCTTTTGAATGACACTTCTGGTGTTGGCGTGAAATACCGGGGAGAAAAGTGATTTATTCTCAGGACGGAACATTTGCAAACTACCAGGAAAATATTCAACCCTTTGCTGTACCTATCAGAGGCTGCTACCCAAATGACACTATTGGGCCCTGGTCAAAAGTAGTGCCCTAAACAGGAAATAGGGAATCATTTGGAACGCAGTCAGAGGGACTGTCTGATGAACACTCTCCCTGGCACAACAGCAATATCAGCTTATTACATTTCACACCCGGCCACGATCAATCATTTAAAGGGCCAGCTCCTCTAATACTGTAATACTGACGACTCAGCAAAGCAACGAAGCCCAATGATGTGCGGCCATCGTCTGTGAAACGTGCTTCAGTTTTAACATAATAAACAGGGGTGATGCGGTGAGGGAAGGCAGGGGGAGGCAGGGGGAGGCAGGGGTAGGCTGGGGGAGGCTGGGGGAGGCAGGGGGAGGCAGGGGTAGGCTGGGAAGGCTGGGGGAGGCTGGGGTAGGCTGGGGTAGGCTGGGGGAGGCTGGGGGAGGCTAAGGGAGGCAGGGGTAGGCTGGGGGAGGCTGGGGGAGGCAAGGGGAACACGGGGGTAGGCTGGCCCCCATCACATGGACTGACTAGGATCGATCCTGACAGGCAGATTATGAGGTGAATATTTATGGAGCCTTTTAATGAAGCCTTCTTATTACAATCCTCAGTTGCCTCGTTAATAATATACAGAGCAGAGGATTCCATTGTTGATGCTAATCACTAATTAACAGGAAAAGAGCAGGGTTAGTTAGAGACGTCTTCAGTAGCATAAGGACATCAGGTTGAAAACGAGATGGAGGTAGTTTGGAATGGCACTAGTGTTTGTTGTGGTATGTTTGCAGTGAAAAGAGAGTTGGAGTGTTTTGCCACATAGCCTACCATAACTCAGGGTTCATTTGGGAATTCGGAGGTGTTAGGGTTAGGGTTATGCCAAGATTAAGAGCCAATTTATGCTTGATCCGTAAATGTGGTCGTGGGCACGGTACGGAGGGTGTGACGCAATTGTAGAGCTTCCGGAGCTATGCAGAGACTCTGGACCACATCGCTGTCCGCCTCTCAAATGTTCTAACAATGGCGCCGTATAGCTCCGCATTGACATGATTGGTTGACGGTAGGTGGGGGCGGAAGGTCCTGTATAAACACAAACTCCTTCACAACGTTCTTTATAACAGCTCTGTGCTGCTCAGCGAAGAGCAAGAAGTATTAATGCCTTGACTTCTTGTCACGATCGTTGAACGGAGTAGACCAAGGCGCAGCGTGATGAACGAACATACTTTATTATCTTTAGTGATAACAAGACCAAAACAATAAACGAATAACGTGACGTCCTAGGTTAAACAACCAACACAGAAACAAACCAAAAGGAACAAGATCCCACAACACCTGTGGGAACACAGCCTGTCTAAATATGGCTCCCAATCAGAGACAACCAGCAACAGCTGACACTCGTTGCCTCTGATTGGGAACCACTCTGGCCAACATAGAAATACAATTCTAGACTGTGAACATAGAACAAAACCACAATGAATCTACACACCCTGGCTCAACATATAGAGTCCCCAGAGCCAGGGTGTGACAGTACCCCCAAAGGCGCGGACTGCGACCGCGCCTCAACATAAACCAAACAGGGGAGGGCTGGGTGGGCATTCCTCCTCGGAGGCGGATCCGGCTCCGGGCTTGCCCACCACCTCCAATAATCCCCCCGTAGCGCCCCTGGTCCGGTCTGGCCCCGCTGGCTGGAGCTGGACTGGACATCGTAGGAGCGGATTGCTTAAGCTCCGGTGTGGAGCAGCTGACCGGTACCTGACCAGGCACCGGTGACCCAGGCACGGGTTGTGCCGGACTGACGACGCGCACCCCTGGCTTGGTGTGTGGAGCAGCAACGGGCCGGACCGGGCTGACGATGCGCACCCCTGGCTTGGTGCGTGGAGCAGGAACGGGCCGTACCGGGCTGGCGACGCGCACCGTAGGCTTGGTGCGAGTGGCAGGAACAGGCCGGGCCGGGCTGGCGACTCGCACCCCTGGCTTGGTGCGAGTGGCAGGAACAGGCCGGGCCGGGCTGGCGACGCGCACCGTAGGCTTGGTGCGAGTGGCAGGAACAGGCCGGGCCGGGCTGGCGACGCGCACCGTAGGCTTGGTGCGAGTGGCAGGAACAGGCCGGGCCTGGCTGGCGACGCACACCGTAGGCTTGGTGCGAGTGGCAGGAACAGGCCGGGCCGGGCTGGCGACGCGCACCGTAGGCTTGGTGCGTGGAGCAGGAACGGGCCGTACCGGGCTGGCGACGCGCACCGTAGGCTTGGTGCGAGTGGCAGGAACAGGCCGGGCCGGGCTGGCGACGCGCACCGTAGCCTTGGTGCGTGGAGCAGGAACGGGCCGTACCGGGCTGGCGACGCGCACCGTAGGCTTGGTGCGAGTGGCAGGAACAGGCCGGGCCGGGCTGGCGACGCGCACCATTAGCTTGGTGCGGGGAGCAGGAACAGGCCGGGCCGGGCTGACGACGCGCACCATTAGCTTGGTGCGGGGAGCAGGAACAGGCCGGGCTGGCGACGCGCACCATTAGCTTGGTGCGGGGAGCAGGAACAGGCCGGGCCGGGCTGGCGACGCGCACCGTAGGCTTGGTGCGAGGGTCAGGAACAGGCCGGGCCGGGCTGGCGACGCGCACCATTAGCTTGGTGCGGGGAGCAGGAACAGGCCGGGCCGGGCTGGCGACGCGCACCGTAGGCTTGGTGCGAGGGGCAGGAACAGGCCGGGCTGGGCTGGCGACGCGCACCGTAGGCTTGGTGCGAGGGGCAGGAACAGGCCGGGCCGGGCTGGCGACGCGCACCATTAGCTTGGTGCGGGGAGCAGGAACAGGCCGGGCCGGGCTGGCGACGCGCACCGTAGGCTTCGTGCGAGGGGCAGGAACAGGCCGGGCCGGGCTGGCGACGCGCACCATTGGCTTGGTGCGGGGAGCAGGAACAGGCCGGGCCGGGCTGGCGACGCGCACCGTAGGCTTGGTGCGAGGGGCAGGAACAGGCCGGGCCGGGCTGGCGACGCGCACCATCAACTTAGTGCGGGGAGCAGGAACGGGCCGGACCGGACTGGTGACGCACACCACGTGCTTGGTGTGAGGAGCGGGACTGGGTTTCGTCATAACCCTCCGCTCCCTCAGCTGCCTACACAGTTCCTCTCGCCGTGCCTCTACTCTCACCTTCTCCTTTATCGCATCCAGTAGCTCCACCCTCTGCACCACTAACTCCTGCTCCCTCTGCACCAATAGCCCCCTTAACCTGGTGGCCTCCTCACCTAACCTCCCAATACGCCCTGTAGCTGCCTCCTGCTGCCCCGTCGCCCATGCCGTGTGCCCCCCCCCTAAAAAATGTTTGGGGTTGCCTCTCGTCCGTCCGACGACGACACTGTTGCTCCTCTCTCCGTCGCGCCTCTACCGTCTCCTTCCATGGACGGCGATCCATCCCGGCCTGGATTTCCTCCCAGGTCCAGGACCCCTGCCCGTCCATTATCTGCTCCCACGTCCAGGCTGCCCGCTCCTGGACACGCTGCTTGGTCCTGGTATGGTGGGATCTTCTGTCACGATCGTTGAAC
>NC_059209.1:44760786-44763286 GCF_020615455.1 Coregonus clupeaformis | reverse complement strand
CCAAGTTGACAGTGCTTGAATTTTTTTTCTTTTATAATGATGTACAATTATTGCACAATCCATGTGTGGAAAGCTCTTAGAGACTTACCCAGAAAGACTCACAGCTGTAATCGCTGCCAAAGGTGCTTCTACAAAGACTCAGGGGGGTGAATACTGTACGTAGGTAAATGTGATCATTCTGTATTTAATTTCCAATAAATGTGCAGACATTTCTAAAAACACGTTTTCACTTTGTTATTATGGGGTATTGTGTGTAGATGGGTGAGAAAAAAAATACAATTTAATCCATTTTGAATTTTTCATTTTATTTTTTTATTTCACCTTTTATTTAAGCAGGTAAGCCAGTTGAGAACAAGTTCTCATTTACAACTGCGACCTGGCCAAGATAAAGCAAAGCAGTGCGATAAAAACAACAACACAGAGTTACATATGGGGTAAAACAAAACATAAAGTCAAAAATACAACAGAAAATATATATACAGTGTGTGCAAATGTAGCAAGTTATGGAGGTAATGGAAGAATTCTGTCTGTAACACAACAACATGTGGAAAAGGGGTGTGAATACTTTCTGTGGTATAAATGCTTATTGACTCGAGACATTTCAGCTTTTCATGTTTAATTAATTTGCAAACATTTCTAAAAACGTAATTCCACTTTGACATTATGGGATATAGTGTACAGGCCAGTGCCCCATCATCTCAATTTAATCCATTTTCTATTCAGGCTGTAACACATCAAAATGTGGAAAAAGTAAAGGGGTGTGAATACTTGTGACTTATATGCCATAAATTGTAATGCTTGTCACGCTCTGGCTCCGGGACTTTGTATGTTGAGCCAGGGTGTGTTCGTTTTGTTGTGTTTTGGTTGGTTGTCTTTGGGTGTGTTGTCTTGGTTGTTCGTGTGACTCCCAATCAGTGGTAACGAGTGTCAGCTGTCGGCTCGTTATCTCTGATTGGGAGCCATATTTAAACTGTGTGTTTTCACCTTGGGGTTGTGGGTTTTTGTTCCATGTTCTGTCAGTGTCACAGAGGACTTCACGTATCGTCATTTGTTTTGTTGTTTCGTGGTTGCTTTAATTTAATAAAGTCAACATGTTCGCTCAACACGCTGCGCCTTGGTCCGCTTCCTTAGACGGTCGTGACAATGCTGGCTGTAACATTTATCTGTCAGAGATGAACTCATGTATCTAACGCGTATGGCTTCTGAGTTTGTTTTTGTTCATTGAAATGTATTGAAAAGTTTGTGTTCACAAAGCAGCAAAGCAGCAAAAAAAAAACGTTAAATGATCACAGAAAAGTAGTGCTTGATATTTGTCTAGTATTTCAAAGTTGACACAAGATGGAAGTCAGAAAATGTATTGAGGATGGTTTAATGTTAATGTGCTATTATTATACGAAAGCCTTGACGCAAAGTAAAGACAAGCTGGTGTGAATATGAGGGGGTGTTTTTTAAAGGAGATGATTTCTGTATTCTCCATCCTCTTGGAGTGCTCTGTTCAGAACCATTTTCTCAGGCCTTTTGTCCATTGTCCATTTTTCTCTTTCTTTTCTCCTCCTCAGTACTCCTCAGAGCAGTTCAAGCGCTTGCTGTTCAAGCTTTAGCAATTGAAATTCATAGAGAGACGTGTTTGCTTCTGCTTCTGTGGCTAAAAAGTAGCATTGTAAAGCATAGAACACCAGACTAGCCTGACATGTAGCTAGCTAGTTAGTATTTGTAAACAAAAGGGCGTATGACAATGTTCAAATGTCATTGCTATCTACAGTCAAAGAGTACCTCGGACTAGAGGTCTTCACGGGTCCAAAAAGTTGGACCGGTTCTGAAATGGATTCATGGCTCTCCCACCCGACCCAATATGCAGAAAGATTAATTTTTTTAATGGAGACCCGTTCCGAATGGACCCGAGGACAGTCAGACCCATTCCGAAAAGGACTGTGGAAAACAGACCCAAACAGACCCGTGCTGGTTCGGATCCAAGAGATCCATTCAGATCCGAGAGTAGAAAGAGAACTCCAGCTGGTCAGCACCATCAATTAACATATTGGCCAAATGATCCACAGTTACGTGTCCTTAAAAACTATTATTGTGTATTCAAAACTTTATAGCCTATTGTTTTATTGGTTTTTACTTTCCTAAAACAATGTCCTGTCCCCTTAGAAGAAAAACACCCCCAAAGCATAATGTTTCCACCTCCATGTTTGACGGTGGGGATGGTGTTCTTGGGGTCATAGGCAGAATTCCTCCTCCTCCAAACACGGCGAGTTGAGTTGATGCCAAAGAGCTCGATTTTGGACTCATCTGACCACAACACTTTCATCCAGTTCTCCTCTGAATCATTTGGATGTTCATTGGCAAACTTCAGACGGCCCTGTATGTGTGCTTTCTTGAGCAGGGGGACCTTGCGGGCGCTGCAGGATTTCAGTCCTTCATGGCGTAGTGTGTTACCAATTGTGACTATGGTCCCAGCTGCCTTGAGATCATTGACAAGATCCTCCCGTGTAGT
>NC_059209.1:44598286-44755786 GCF_020615455.1 Coregonus clupeaformis | reverse complement strand
AGACATGTAGGCAGACAACCAGGCAGACAACCAGGTAGACAGACAGGTAGACAGGTAGACAGACAGGTAGACAGCCAAGTAGGCAGACAGGTAGGCAGACAGGTAGACAGACAGGTAGACAGACAGGTAGACAGACAGGCAGACAGGTAGGCAGACAGGTAGACAGACAGGCAGACAGGTAGACAAACAGGTAGGCAGACATGTAGGCAGACAGGTAGACAGACAGGCAGACAGGTAGACAGACAGAAAGACAGGTAGACAGACAGGCAGACAGGTAGGCAGACATGTAGGCAGACAGGTAGGCAGACAGGTAGGCAGACAGGTAGACAGACAGGCAGACAGGTAGACAGCCAGGTAGACAGCCAGGTAGGCAGCCAGGTAGGCAGACAGGTAGGCAGCCAGGTAGGCAAACAGACAGGCAGACAGGTAGGCCGATAGGTAGACAGGTAGGCAGACAGGTAGACAGGTAGGCCGACAGGTAGACAGGTAGGCCGACAGGTAGACAGGTAGGCCGATAGGTAGACAGGTAGGCCGACAGACAGGGAGGCAGCAAGGTACTGTATCTCAGTGCCATTGCCATTTACCATCTCAGAACCCAGCTAGCAGCTCTCAGCACGACAGCAGCTGTTAAGACGTATGCTGTTAAAGTCAAGGTGGACACAGTGAGCCCAGAACAGATTGTAGCTGCTGCCTCTTCTAATGGCTAGGAGCGTTACAGTTGCAGCTCCTAGCCATACATCTGCAGGTGGGCTAGATGTGATTACTCACCAAAGAACAGTAAAAGTCATCAGCCCTCTGTAAACTGTGAAAGGCCTCTGTAAAGGATTGTAAAAGGATGGTGTTTAACTGGTAAACTGCAACACTGGGCAGGAGAGAGGCCCGCTGTAAAGGATGGTGTTTAACTGGTAAACTGCAACACTGGGCAGGAGAGAGGCCCGCTGTAAAGGATGGTGTTTAACTGGAAAACTGCAACACTGGGCAGGAGAGAGGCCTGCTGTTGCTCAGTCGACACAAAGGCTGACTTGAGGTGGAATGGTACCTGATGGAGTTGGACGATGGATGACAGCTGCTGGCTGTACATAATGTACCATACAGATCCACGTTGGCCTCCACGATTGGCCAACGATGATTCCATTTGATGATGTATATTTCTGACTATCAGGAGAGGCTGGTGTGCTGCAGCCTCCCATATTCATATAGGAGTGGTGATCTAGGGTCAGGTTCCCCCTGTCCATATACAATTATTTGTTATTTTCAACAACAACAAAAAATACTGATCCTAGACCAGCACTCCTACTCCGAGATGCTTTATGAACACAGGCCCTGATCTCATCTGGCTGGTCCATGTATGGAAGGCTGCAGCTTCTCTCTGATCTCATCTGGCTGGTCCAGGTATGGAAGGCTGCAGCTTCTCTCTGATCTCATCTGGCTGGTCCAGGTATGGAAGGCTGCAGCTTCTCTCTGATCTCATCTGGCTGGTCCAGGTATGGAAGGCTGCAGCTTCTCTCTGATCTCATCTGGCTGGTCCATGTATGGAAGGCTGCAGCTTCTCTCTGATCTCATCACTCATGTTAGTGACTATCAGTCTCTCTACTAACACACACACAGTAGAGAACAACAAGATGGATCCAGTCAAGTCACTACGTCTCCTTCAGTAGAGAATAACAAGATGGAACCAGTCAAGTCACTACGTCTCCTTAAGTAGAGAATAACAAGATGGATCCAGTCAAGTCACTACGTCTCCTTCAGTAGAGAATAACAAGATGGAACCAGTCAAGTCACTACGTCTCCTTCAGTAGAGAATAACAAGATGGAACCAGTCAAGTCACTACGTCTCCTTCAGTAGAGGACAACAAGATGGATCCAGTCAAGTCACTACGTCTCCTTCAGTAGAGAATAACAAGATGGAACCAGTCAAGTCACTACGTCTCCTTCAGTAGAGGACAACAAGATGGATCCAGTCAGTCAACAGCAGCCAAACTGGCCGCTCAATCACATGAGAACAATGATGGACACAGAGACAGTCTATACAGTATTCATCCTGGCCATCTTTCTTTTTGTTAGACAACAGAGCTGTAACTAGAGTAGAGACAGGCTATAAGAACAGAGCTGTAACTAGAGACAGGCTATAAGAACAGAGCTGTAACTAGAGACAGGCTATAAGAACAGAGCTGTAACTAGAGTAGAGACAGGCTATAAGAACAGAGCTGTAACTAGAGTAGAGACAGGCTATAAGAACAGAGCTGTAACTAGAGTAGAGACAGGCTATAAGAACAGAGCTGTAACTAGAGTAGAGACAGGCTATAAGAACAGAGCTGTAACTAGAGACAGGCTATAAGAACAGAGCTGTAACTAGAGTAGAGACAGGCTATAAGAACAGAGCTGTAACTAGAGTAGAGACAGGCTATAAGAACAGAGCTGTAACTAGAGACAGGCTATAAGAACAGAGCTGTAACTAGAGAAGAGACAGGCTATAAGAACAGAGCTGTAACTAGAGACAGGCTATAAGAACAGAGCTGTAACTAGAGACAGTCTATAAGAACAGAGCTGTAACTAGAGACAGGCTATAAGAACAGAGCTGTAACTAGAGAAGAGACAGGCTATAAGAACAGAGCTGTAACTAGAGTAGAGACAGGCTATAAGAACAGAGATGTAACTAGAGACAGGCTATAAGAACAGAGCTGTAACTAGAGACAGGCTATAAGAACAGAGCTGTAACTAGAGACAGGCTATAAGAACAGAGCTGTAACTAGAGTAGAGACAGGCTATAAGAACAGAGCTGTAACTAGAGAAGAGACAGGCTATAAGAACAGAGATGTAACTAGAGTAGAGACAGGCTATAAGAACAGAGCTGTAACTAGAGTAGAGACAGGCTATAAGAACAGAGCTGTAACTAGAGTAGAGACAGGCTATAAGAACAGAGCTGTAACTAGAGACAGGCTATAAGAACAGAGCTGTAACTGGAGAAGAGACAGGCTATAAGAACAGAGATGTAACTAGAGTAGAGACAGGCTATAAGAACAGAGCTGTAACTAGAGTAGAGACAGGCTATAAGAACAGAGCTGTGACTAGAGTAGAGACAGGCTATAAGAACAGAGCTGTAACTAGAGAAGAGACAGGCTATAAGAACAGAGCTGTAACTAGAGTAGAGACAGGCTATAAGAACAGAGCTGTAACTAGAGACAGGCTATAAGAACAGAGCTGTAACTAGAGTAGAGACAGGCTATAAGAACAGAGCTGTAACTAGAGTAGAGACAGGCTATAAGAACAGAGCTGTAACTAGAGTAGAGACAGGCTATAAGAACAGAGCTGTAACTAGAGTAGAGACAGGCTATAAGAACAGAGATGTAACTAGAGACAGGCTATAAGAACAGAGCTGTAACTAGAGACAGGCTATAAGAACAGAGCTGTAACTAGAGACAGGCTATAAGAACAGAGCTGTAACTAGAGAAGAGACAGGCTATAAGAACAGAGCTGTAACTAGAGACAGGCTATAAGAACAGAGCTGTAACTAGAGACAGGCTATAAGAACAGAGCTGTAACTAGAGACAGGCTATATGAACAGAGCTGTAACTAGAGAAGAGACAGGCTATAAGAACAGAGCTGTAACTAGAGAAGAGACAGGCTATAAGAACAGAGCTGTAACTAGAGTAGAGACAGGCTATAAGAACAGAGCTGTAACTAGAGTAGAGACAGGCTATAAGAACAGAGCTGTAACTAGAGTAGAGACAGGCTATAAGAACAGAGCTGTAACTAGAGACAGGCTATAAGAACAGAGCTGTAACTAGAGACAGGCTATAAGAACAGAGCTGTAACTAGAGACAGGCTATAAGAACAGAGCTGTAACTAGAGAAGAGACAGGCTATAAGAACAGAGCTGTAACTAGAGACAGGCTATAAGAACAGAGCTGTAACTAGAGACAGGCTATATGAACAGAGCTGTAACTAGAGAAGAGACAGGCTATAAGAACAGAGATGTAACTAGAGTAGAGACAGGCTATAAGAACAGAGCTGTAACTAGAGACAGGCTATAAGAACAGAGCTGTAACTAGAGACAGGCTATAAGAACAGAGCTGTAACTAGAGAAGAGACAGGCTATAAGAACAGAGCTGTAACTAGAGACAGGCTATAAGAACAGAGCTGTAACTAGAGACAGGCTATATGAACAGAGCTGTAACTAGAGAAGAGACAGGCTATAAGAACAGAGATGTAACTAGAGTAGAGACAGGCTATAAGAACAGAGCTGTAACTAGAGTAGAGACAGGCTATAAGAACAGAGCTGTAACTAGAGACAGGCTATAAGAACAGAGCTGTAACTAGAGACAGGCTATAAGAACAGAGCTGTAACTAGAGAAGAGACAGGCTATAAGAACAGAGCTGTAACTAGAGTAGAGACAGGCTATAAGAACAGAGCTGTAACTAGAGTAGAGACAGGCTATAAGAACAGAGCTGTAACTAGAGACAGAATATAAGAACAGAGCTGTAACTAGAGAAGAGACAGGCTATAAGAACAGAGCTGTAACTAGAGTAGAGACAGGCTATAAGAACAGAGTTGTAACTAGAGACAGGCTATAAGAACAGAGCTGTAACTAGAGACAGGCTATAAGAAAAGAGCTGTAACTAGAGTAGAGACAGGCTATAAGAACAGAGCTGTAACTAGAGACAGGCTATAAGAACAGAGCTGTAACTAGAGACAGGCTATAAGAACAGAGCTGTAACTAGAGACAGGCTATAAGAACAGAGCTGTAACTAGAGAAGAGACAGGCTATAAGAACAGAGCTGTAACTAGAGACAGGCTATAAGAACAGAGCTGTAACTAGAGACAGGCTATAAGAACAGAGCTGTAACTAGAGAAGAGACAGGCTATAAGAACAGAGCTGTAAATAGAGACAGTCTATAAGAACAGAGCTGTAACTAGAGACAGGCTATAAGAACAGAGCTGTAACTAGAGACAGGCTATAAGAACAGAGCTGTAACTAGAGAAGAGACAGGCTATAAGAACAGAGCTGTAACTAGAGTAGAGACAGGCTACAAGAACAGAGCTGTAACTAGAGTAGAGACAGGCTATAAGAACAGAGCTGTAACTAGAGAAGAGACAGGCTATAAGAACAGAGCTGTAACTAGAGACAGGCTATAAGAACAGAGCTGTAACTAGAGTAGAGACAGGCTATAAGAACAGAGCTGTAACTAGAGAAGAGACAGGCTATAGGAACAGAGCTGTAACTAGAGTAGAGACAGGCTACAAGAACAGAGCTGTAACTAGAGTAGAGACAGGCTATAAGAACAGAGCTGTAACTAGAGAAGAGACAGGCTATAAGAACAGAGCTGTAACTAGAGACAGGCTATAAGAACAGAGCTGTAACTAGAGTAGAGACAGGCTATAAGAACAGAGCTGTAACTAGAGTAGAGACAGGCTATAAGAACAGAGCTGTAACTAGAGACAGGCTATAAGAACAGAGCTGTAACTAGAGTAGAGACAGGCTATAAGAACAGAGCTGTAACTAGAGACAGGCTATAAGAACAGAGCTGTAATTAGAGTAGAGACAGGCTATAAGAACAGAGCTGTAACTAGAGTAGAGACAGGCTATAAGAACAGAGCTGTAACTAGAGACAGGCTATAAGAACAGAGCTGTAACTAGAGTAGAGACAGGCTATAAGAACAGAGCTGTAACTAGAGTAGAGACAGGCTATAAGAACAGAGCTGTAACTAGAGACAGGCTATAAGAACAGAGCTGTAACTAGAGACAGGCTATAAGAACAGAGCTGTAACTAGAGACAGGCTATAAGAACAGAGCTGTAACTAGAGACAGGCTATAAGAACAGAGCTGTAACTAGAGTAGAGACAGGCTATAAGAACAGAGCTGTAACTAGAGACAGGCTATAAGAACAGAGCTGTAACTAGAGACAGGCTATAAGAACAGAGCTGTAACTAGAGACAGGCTATAAGAACAGAGCTGTAACTAGAAACAGGCTATAAGAACAGAGCTGTAACTAGAGTAGAGACAGGCTATAAGAACAGAGCTGTAACTAGAGACAGGCTATAAGAACAGAGCTGTAACTAGAGACAGGCTATAAGAACAGAGCTGTAACTAGAGACAGGCTATAAGAACAGAGCTGTAACTAGAGTAGAGACAGGCTATAAGAACAGAGCTGTAACTAGAGACAGGCTATAAGAACAGAGCTGTAACTAGAGTAGAGACAGGCTATAAGAACAGAGCTGTAACTAGAGACAGGCTATAAGAACAGAGCTGTAACTAGAGTAGAGACAGGCTATAAGAACAGAGCTGTAACTAGAGAAGAAACAGGCTATAAGAACAGAGCTGTAACTAGAGTAGAGACAGGCTATAAGAACAGAGCTGTAACTAGAGAAGAGACAGGCTATAAGAACAGAGCTGTAACTAGAGAAGAGACAGGCTATAAGAACAGAGCTGTAACTAGAGAAGAGACAGGCTATAAGAACAGAGCTGTAACTAGAGAGAGACAGGCTATAAGAACAGAGCTGTAACTAGAGTAGAGACAGGCTATAAGAACAGAGCTGTAACTAGAGAAGAGACAGGCTATAAGAACAGAGCTGTAACTAGAGTATAGACAGGCTATAAGAACAGAGCTGTAACTAGAGTACAGGCTATAAGAACAGAGCTGTAACTAGAGACAGGCTATAAGAACAGAGCTGTAACTAGAGACAGGCTATAAGAACAGAGCTGTAACTAGAGACAGGCTATAAGAACAGAGCTGTAACTAGAGACAGGCTATAAGAACAGAGCTGTAACTAGAGACAGGCTATAAGAACAGAGCTGTAACTAGAGACAGGCTATAAGAACAGAGCTGTAACTAGAGACAGGCTATAAGAACAGAGCTGTAACTAGAGACAGGCTATAAGCACAGAGATGTAACTAGAGACAGGCTATAAGAACAGAGCTGTAACTAAAGACAGAATATAAGAACAGAGCTGTAACTAGAGAAGAGACAGGCTATAAGAACAGAGCTGTAACTAGAGTAGAGACAGGCTATAAGAACAGAGTTGTAACTAGAGACAGGCTATAAGAACAGAGCTGTAACTAGAGACAGGCTATAAGAAAAGAGCTGTAACTAGAGTAGAGACAGGCTATAAGAAGAGAGCTGTAACTAGAGACAGGCTATAAGAACAGAGCTGTAACTAGAGACAGGCTATAAGAACAGAGCTGTAACTAGAGACAGGCTATAAGAACAGAGCTGTAACTAGAGAAGAGACAGGCTATAAGAACAGAGCTGTAACTAGAGACAGGCTATAAGAACAGAGCTGTAACTAGAGACAGGCTATAAGAACAGAGCTGTAACTAGAGAAGAGACAGGCTATAAGAACAGAGCTGTAAATAGAGACAGTCTATAAGAACAGAGCTGTAACTAGAGACAGGCTATAAGAACAGAGCTGTAACTAGAGACAGGCTATAAGAACAGAGCTGTAACTAGAGAAGAGACAGGCTATAAGAACAGAGCTGTAACTAGAGTAGAGACAGGCTACAAGAACAGAGCTGTAACTAGAGTAGAGACAGGCTATAAGAACAGAGCTGTAACTAGAGAAGAGACAGGCTATAAGAACAGAGCTGTAACTAGAGACAGGCTATAAGAACAGAGCTGTAACTAGAGTAGAGACAGGCTATAAGAACAGAGCTGTAACTAGAGAAGAGACAGGCTATAAGAACAGAGCTGTAACTAGAGTAGAGACAGGCTACAAGAACAGAGCTGTAACTAGAGTAGAGACAGGCTATAAGAACAGAGCTGTAACTAGAGAAGAGACAGGCTATAAGAACAGAGCTGTAACTAGAGACAGGCTATAAGAACAGAGCTGTAACTAGAGTAGAGACAGGCTATAAGAACAGAGCTGTAACTAGAGTAGAGACAGGCTATAAGAACAGAGCTGTAACTAGAGACAGGCTATAAGAACAGAGCTGTAACTAGAGTAGAGACAGGCTATAAGAACAGAGCTGTAACTAGAGACAGGCTATAAGAACAGAGCTGTAATTAGAGTAGAGACAGGCTATAAGAACAGAGCTGTAACTAGAGTAGAGACAGGCTATAAGAACAGAGCTGTAACTAGAGACAGGCTATAAGAACAGAGCTGTAACTAGAGTAGAGACAGGCTATAAGAACAGAGCTGTAACTAGAGTAGAGACAGGCTATAAGAACAGAGCTGTAACTAGAGACAGGCTATAAGAACAGAGCTGTAACTAGAGACAGGCTATAAGAACAGAGCTGTAACTAGAGACAGGCTATAAGAACAGAGCTGTAACTAGAGACAGGCTATAAGAACAGAGCTGTAACTAGAGTAGAGACAGGCTATAAGAACAGAGCTGTAACTAGAGACAGGCTATAAGAACAGAGCTGTAACTAGAGACAGGCTATAAGAACAGAGCTGTAACTAGAGACAGGCTATAAGAACAGAGCTGTAACTAGAGTAGAGACAGGCTATAAGAACAGAGCTGTAACTAGAGACAGGCTATAAGAACAGAGCTGTAACTAGAGTAGAGACAGGCTATAAGAACAGAGCTGTAACTAGAGTAGAGACAGGCTATAAGAACAGAGCTGTAACTAGAGACAGGCTATAAGAACAGAGCTGTAACTAGAGTAGAGACAGGCTATAAGAACAGAGCTGTAACTAGAGAAGAGACAGGCTATAAGAACAGAGCTGTAACTAGAGTAGAGACAGGCTATAAGAACAGAGTTGTAACTAGAGACAGGCTATAAGAACAGAGCTGTAACTAGAGACAGGCTATAAGAAAAGAGCTGTAACTAGAGTAGAGACAGGCTATAAGAACAGAGCTGTAACTAGAGACAGGCTATAAGAACAGAGCTGTAACTAGAGACAGGCTATAAGAACAGAGCTGTAACTAGAGACAGGCTATAAGAACAGAGCTGTAACTAGAGAAGAGACACGCTATAAGAACAGAGCTGTAACTAGAGACAGGCTATAAGAACAGAGCTGTAACTAGAGACAGGCTATAAGAACAGAGCTGTAACTAGAGAAGAGACAGGCTATAAGAACAGAGCTGTAAATAGAGACAGTCTATAAGAACAGAGCTGTAACTAGAGACAGGCTATAAGAACAGAGCTGTAACTAGAGACAGGCTATAAGAACAGAGCTGTAACTAGAGAAGAGACAGGCTATAAGAACAGAGCTGTAACTAGAGTAGAGACAGGCTACAAGAACAGAGCTGTAACTAGAGTAGAGACAGGCTATAATAACAGAGCTGTAACTAGAGAAGAGACAGGCTATAAGAACAGAGCTGTAACTAGAGACAGGCTATAAGAACAGAGCTGTAACTAGAGTAGAGACAGGCTATAAGAACAGAGCTGTAACTAGAGAAGAGACAGGCTATAAGAACAGAGCTGTAACTAGAGTAGAGACAGGCTACAAGAACAGAGCTGTAACTAGAGTAGAGACAGGCTATAAGAACAGAGCTGTAACTAGAGTAGAGACAGGCTATAAGAACAGAGCTGTAACTAGAGACAGGCTATAAGAACAGAGCTGTAACTAGAGACAGGCTATAAGAACAGAGCTGTAACTAGAGACAGGCTATAAGAACAGAGCTGTAACTAGAGTAGAGACAGGCTATAAGAACAGAGCTGTAACTAGAGACAGGCTATAAGAACAGAGCTGTAACTAGAGTAGAGACAGGCTATAAGAACAGAGCTGTAACTAGAGACAGGCTATAAGAACAGAGCTGTAACTAGAGTAGAGACAGGCTATAAGAACAGAGCTGTAACTAGAGAAGAGACAGGCTATAAGAACAGAGCTGTAACTAGAGTAGAGACAGGCTATAAGAACAGAGCTGTAACTAGAGAAGAGACAGGCTATAAGAACAGAGCTGTAACTAGAGTAGAGACAGGCTATAAGAACAGAGCTGTAACTAGAGAAGAGACAGGCTATAAGAACAGAGCTGTAACTAGAGTAGAGACAGGCTATAAGAACAGAGCTGTAACTACAGTATAGACAGGCTATAAGAACAGAGCTGTAACTAGAGACAGGCTATAAGAACAGAGCTGTAACTAGAGACAGGCTATAAGAACAGAGCTGTAACTAGAGACAGGCTATAAGAACAGAGCTGTAACTAGAGACAGGCTATAAGAACAGAGCTGTAACTAGAGACAGGCTATAAGAACAGAGCTGTAACTAGAGACAGGCTATAAGAACAGAGCTGTAACTAGAGACAGGCTATAAGAACAGAGCTGTAACTAGAGACAGGCTATAAGAACAGAGCTGTAACTAGAGACAGGCTATAAGCACAGAGATGTAACTAGAGACAGGCTATAAGAACAGAGCTGTAACTAAAGACAGAATATAAGAACAGAGCTGTAACTAGAGAAGAGACAGGCTATAAGAACAGAGCTGTAACTAGAGTAGAGACAGGCTATAAGAACAGAGCTGTAACTAGAGAAGAGACAGGCTATAAGAACAGAGCTGTAACTAGAGTAGAGACAGGCTACAAGAACAGAGCTGTAACTAGAGTAGAGACAGGCTATAAGAACAGAGCTGTAACTAGAGTAGAGACAGGCTATAAGAACAGAGCTGTAACTAGAGACAGGCTATAAGAACAGAGCTGTAACTAGAGACAGGCTATAAGAACAGAGCTGTAACTAGAGACAGGCTATAAGAACAGAGCTGTAACTAGAGTAGAGACAGGCTATAAGAACAGAGCTGTAACTAGAGACAGGCTATAAGAACAGAGCTGTAACTAGAGTAGAGACAGGCTATAAGAACAGAGCTGTAACTAGAGACAGGCTATAAGAACAGAGCTGTAACTAGAGTAGAGACAGGCTATAAGAACAGAGCTGTAACTAGAGAAGAGACAGGCTATAAGAACAGAGCTGTAACTAGAGTAGAGACAGGCTATAAGAACAGAGCTGTAACTAGAGAAGAGACAGGCTATAAGAACAGAGCTGTAACTAGAGTAGAGACAGGCTATAAGAACAGAGCTGTAACTACAGTATAGACAGGCTATAAGAACAGAGCTGTAACTAGAGACAGGCTATAAGAACAGAGCTGTAACTAGAGACAGGCTATAAGAACAGAGCTGTAACTAGAGACAGGCTATAAGAACAGAGCTGTAACTAGAGTAGAGACAGGCTATAAGAACAGAGCTGTAACTAGAGTAGAGACAGGCTATAAGAACAGAGCTGTAACTAGAGAAGAGACAGGCTATAAGAACAGAGCTGTAATTAGAGTAGAGACAGGCTATAAGAACAGAGCTGTAACTACAGTATAGACAGGCTATAAGAACAGAGCTGTAACTAGAGACAGGCTATAAGAACAGAGCTGTAACTAGAGACAGGCTATAAGAACAGAGCTGTAACTAGAGACAGGCTATAAGAACAGAGCTGTAACTAGAGACAGGCTATAAGAACAGAGCTGTAACTAGAGACAGGCTATAAGAACAGAGCTGTAACTAGAGACAGGCTATAAGAACAGAGCTGTAACTAGAGACAGGCTATAAGAACAGAGCTGTAACTAGAGACAGGCTATAAGAACAGAGCTGTAACTAGAGACAGGCTATAAGCACAGAGATGTAACTAGAGACAGGCTATAAGAACAGAGCTGTAACTAGAGACAGAATATAAGAACAGAGCTGTAACTAGAGAAGAGACAGGCTATAAGAACAGAGCTGTAACTAGAGTAGAGACAGGCTATAAGAACAGAGTTGTAACTAGAGACAGGCTATAAGAACAGAGCTGTAACTAGAGACAGGCTATAAGAAAAGAGCTGTAACTAGAGTAGAGACAGGCTATAAGAACAGAGCTGTAACTAGAGACAGGCTATAAGAACAGAGCTGTAACTAGAGACAGGCTATAAGAACAGAGCTGTAACTAGAGACAGGCTATAAGAACAGAGCTGTAACTAGAGAAGAGACAGGCTATAAGAACAGAGCTGTAACTAGAGACAGGCTATAAGAACAGAGCTGTAACTAGAGACAGGCTATAAGAACAGAGCTGTAACTAGAGAAGAGACAGGCTATAAGAACAGAGCTGTAAATAGAGACAGGCTATAAGAACAGAGCTGTAACTAGAGACAGGCTATAAGAACAGAGCTGTAACTAGAGACAGGCTATAAGAACAGAGCTGTAACTAGAGAAGAGACAGGCTATAAGAACAGAGCTGTAACTAGAGTAGAGACAGGCTACAAGAACAGAGCTGTAACTAGAGTAGAGACAGGCTATAAGAACAGAGCTGTAACTAGAGAAGAGACAGGCTATAAGAACAGAGCTGTAACTAGAGACAGGCTATAAGAACAGAGCTGTAACTAGAGTAGAGACAGGCTATAAGAACAGAGCTGTAACTAGAGAAGAGACAGGCTATAAGAACAGAGCTGTAACTAGAGTAGAGACAGGCTACAAGAACAGAGCTGTAACTAGAGTAGAGACAGGCTATAAGAACAGAGCTGTAACTAGAGAAGAGACAGGCTATAAGAACAGAGCTGTAACTAGAGACAGGCTATAAGAACAGAGCTGTAACTAGAGCAGAGACAGGCTATAAGAACAGAGCTGTAACTAGAGTAGAGACAGGCTATAAGAACAGAGCTGTAACTAGAGACAGGCTATAAGAACAGAGCTGTAACTAGAGTAGAGACAGGCTATAAGAACAGAGCTGTAACTAGAGACAGGCTATAAGAACAGAGCTGTAACTAGAGTAGAGACAGGCTATAAGAACAGAGCTGTAACTAGAGTAGAGACAGGCTATAAGAACAGAGCTGTAACTAGAGACAGGCTATAAGAACAGAGCTGTAACTAGAGTAGAGACAGGCTATAAGAACAGAGCTGTAACTAGAGTAGAGACAGGCTATAAGAACAGAGCTGTAACTAGAGACAGGCTATAAGAACAGAGCTGTAACTAGAGACAGGCTATAAGAACAGAGCTGTAACTAGAGACAGGCTATAAGAACAGAGCTGTAACTAGAGACAGGCTATAAGAACAGAGCTGTAACTAGAGTAGAGACAGGCTATAAGAACAGAGCTGTAACTAGAGACAGGCTATAAGAACAGAGCTGTAACTAGAGACAGGCTATAAGAACAGAGCTGTAACTAGAGACAGGCTATAAGAACAGAGCTGTAACTAGAGTAGAGACAGGCTATAAGAACAGAGCTGTAACTAGAGACAGGCTATAAGAACAGAGCTGTAACTAGAGTAGAGACAGGCTATAAGAACAGAGCTGTAACTAGAGTAGAGACAGGCTATAAGAACAGAGCTGTAACTAGAGACAGGCTATAAGAACAGAGCTGTAACTAGAGACAGGCTATAAGAACAGAGCTGTAACTAGAGACAGGCTATAAGAACAGAGCTGTAACTAGAGTAGAGACAGGCTATAAGAACAGAGTTGTAACTAGAGACAGGCTATAAGAACAGAGCTGTAACTAGAGACAGGCTATAAGAAAAGAGCTGTAACTAGAGTAGAGACAGGCTATAAGAACAGAGCTGTAACTAGAGACAGGCTATAAGAACAGAGCTGTAACTAGAGACAGGCTATAAGAACAGAGCTGTAACTAGAGACAGGCTATAAGAACAGAGCTGTAACTAGAGAAGAGACACGCTATAATAACAGAGCTGTAACTAGAGACAGGCTATAAGAACAGAGCTGTAACTAGAGACAGGCTATAAGAACAGAGCTGTAACTAGAGAAGAGACAGGCTATAAGAACAGAGCTGTAAATAGAGACAGTCTATAAGAACAGAGCTGTAACTAGAGACAGGCTATAAGAACAGAGCTGTAACTAGAGAAGCAGGCTATAAGAACAGAGCTGTAACTAGAGAAGAGACAGGCTATAAGAACAGAGCTGTAACTAGAGTAGAGACAGGCTACAAGAACAGAGCTGTAACTAGAGAAGAGACAGGCTATAAGAACAGAGCTGTAACTAGAGACAGGCTATAAGAACAGAGCTGTAACTAGAGTAGAGACAGGCTATAAGAACAGAGCTGTAACTAGAGAAGAGACAGGCTATAAGAACAGAGCTGTAACTAGAGTAGAGACAGGCTACAAGAACAGAGCTGTAACTAGAGTAGAGACAGGCTATAAGAACAGAGCTGTAACTAGAGAAGAGACAGGCTATAAGAACAGAGCTGTAACTAGAGACAGGCTATAAGAACAGAGCTGTAACTAGAGTAGAGACAGGCTATAAGAACAGAGCTGTAACTAGAGTAGAGACAGGCTATAAGAACAGAGCTGTAACTAGAGACAGGCTATAAGAACAGAGCTGTAACTAGAGTAGAGACAGGCTATAAGAACAGAGCTGTAACTAGAGACAGGCTATAAGAACAGAGCTGTAACTAGAGTAGAGACAGGCTATAAGAACAGAGCTGTAACTAGAGACAGGCTATAAGAACAGAGCTGTAACTAGAGTAGAGACAGGCTATAAGAACAGAGCTGTAACTAGAGTAGAGACAGGCTATAAGAACAGAGCTGTAACTAGAGACAGGCTATAAGAACAGAGCTGTAACTAGAGACAGGCTATAAGAACAGAGCTGTAACTAGAGACAGGCTATAAGAACAGAGCTGTAACTAGAGACAGGCTATAAGAACAGAGCTGTAACTAGAGTAGAGACAGGCTATAAGAACAGAGCTGTAACTAGAGACAGGCTATAAGAACAGAGCTGTAACTAGAGACAGGCTATAAGAACAGAGCTGTAACTAGAGACAGGCTATAAGAACAGAGCTGTAACTAGAGTAGAGACAGGCTATAAGAACAGAGCTGTAACTAGAGACAGGCTATAAGAACAGAGCTGTAACTAGAGTAGAGACAGGCTATAAGAACAGAGCTGTAACTAGAGTAGAGACAGGCTATAAGAACAGAGCTGTAACTAGAGACAGGCTATAAGAACAGAGCTGTAACTAGAGTAGAGACAGGCTATAAGAACAGAGCTGTAACTAGAGAAGAGACAGGCTATAAGAACAGAGCTGTAACTAGAGTAGAGACAGGCTATAAGAACAGAGCTGTAACTAGAGAAGAGACAGGCTATAAGAACAGAGCTGTAACTAGAGTAGAGACAGGCTATAAGAACAGAGCTGTAACTAGAGAAGAGACAGGCTATAAGAACAGAGCTGTAACTAGAGAAGAGACAGGCTATAAGAACAGAGCTGTAACTAGAGTAGAGACAGGCTATAAGAACAGAGCTGTAAATAGAGTAGAGACAGGCTATAAGAACAGAGCTGTAACTAGAGAAGAGACAGGCTATAAGAACAGAGCTGTAACTAGAGTAGAGACAGGCTATAAGAACAGAGCTGTAACTACAGTATAGACAGGCTATAAGAACAGAGCTGTAACTAGAGACAGGCTATAAGAACAGAGCTGTAACTAGAGACAGGCTATAAGAACAGAGCTGTAACTAGAGACAGGCTATAAGAACAGAGCTGTAACTAGAGACAGGCTATAAGAACAGAGCTGTAACTAGAGACAGGCTATAAGAACAGAGCTGTAACTAGAGACAGGCTATAAGAACAGAGCTGTAACTAGAGACAGGCTATAAGAACAGAGCTGTAACTAGAGACAGGCTATAAGAACAGAGCTGTAACTAGAGACAGGCTATAAGAACAGAGATGTAACTAGAGACAGGCTATAAGAACAGAGCTGTAACTAGAGACAGGCTATAAGAACAGAGCTGTAACTAGAGTAGAGACAGGCTATAAGAACAGAGCTGTAACTAGAGTAGAGACAGGCTATAAGAACAGAGCTGTAACTAGAGTAGAGACAGGCTATAAGAACAGAGCTGTAACTAGAGACAGGCTATAAGAACAGAGCTGTAACTAGAGTAGAGACAGGCTATAAGAACAGAGCTGTAACTAGAGACAGGCTATAAGAACAGAGCTGTAACTAGAGTAGAGACAGGCTATAAGAACAGAGCTGTAACTAGAGTAGAGACAGGCTATAAGAAC
The DNA here is from genome assembly GCF_020615455.1 of Coregonus clupeaformis. Taxonomy (NCBI): domain Eukaryota; kingdom Metazoa; phylum Chordata; class Actinopteri; order Salmoniformes; family Salmonidae; genus Coregonus; species Coregonus clupeaformis. The sequence continues at coordinate 44,739,893 of NC_059209.1, read as the reverse complement.
AGAGCTGTAACTAGAGTAGAGACAGGCTATAAGAACAGAGCTGTAACTAGAGACAGGCTATAAGAACAGAGCTGTAACTAGAGACAGGCTATAAGAACAGAGCTGTAACTAGAGTAGAGACAGGCTATAAGAACAGAGCTGTAACTAGAGACAGGCTATAAGAACAGAGCTGTAACTAGAGTAGAGACAGGCTATAAGAACAGAGCTGTAACTAGAGACAGAATATAAGAACAGAGCTGTAACTAGAGAAGAGACAGGCTATAAGAACAGAGCTGTAACTAGAGTAGAGACAGGCTATAAGAACAGAGATGTAACTAGAGACAGGCTATAAGAACAGAGCTGTAACTAGAGACAGGCTATAAGAACAGAGCTGTAACTAGAGACAGGCTATAAGAACAGAGCTGTAACTAGAGACAGGCTATAAGAACAGAGCTGTAACTAGAGACAGGCTATAAGAACAGAGCTGTAACTAGAGACAGGCTATAAGAACAGAGCTGTAACTAGAGAAGAGACACGCTATAAGAACAGAGCTGTAACTAGAGACAGGCTATAAGAACAGAGCTGTAACTAGAGACAGGCTATAAGAACAGAGCTGTAACTAGAGAAGAGACAGGCTATAAGAACAGAGCTGTAACTAGAGACAGGCTATAAGAACAGAGCTGTAACTAGAGTAGAGACAGGCTATAAGAACAGAGCTGTAACTAAGAGAGAGACAGGCTATAAGAACAGAGCTGTAACTAGAGACAGGCTATAAGAACAGAGCTGTAACTAGAGTAGAGACAGGCTATAAGAACAGAGCTGTAACTAGAGTAGAGACAGGCTATAAGAACAGAGCTGTAACTAGAGTAGAGACAGGCTACAAGAACAGAGCTGTAACTAGAGTAGAGACAGGCTATAAGAACAGAGCTGTAACTAGAGAAGAGACAGGCTATAAGAACAGAGCTGTAACTAGAGACAGGCTATAAGAACAGAGCTGTAACTAGAGTAGAGACAGGCTATAAGAACAGAGCTGTAACTAGAGTAGAGACAGGCTATAAGAACAGAGCTGTAACTAGAGACAGGCTATAAGAACAGAGCTGTAACTAGAGTAGAGACAGGCTATAAGAACAGAGCTGTAACTAGAGACAGGCTATAAGAACAGAGCTGTAACTAGAGTAGAGACAGGCTATAAGAACAGAGCTGTAACTAGAGTAGAGACAGGCTATAAGAACAGAGCTGTAACTAGAGACAGGCTATAAGAACAGAGCTGTAACTAGAGTAGAGACAGGCTATAAGAACAGAGCTGTAACTAGAGTAGAGACAGGCTATAAGAACAGAGCTGTAACTAGAGACAGGCTATAAGAACAGAGCTGTAACTAGAGACAGGCTATAAGAACAGAGCTGTAACTAGAGACAGGCTATAAGAACAGAGATGTAACTAGAGACAGGCTATAAGAACAGAGCTGTAACTAGAGACAGGCTATAAGAACAGAGCTGTAACTAGAGACAGGCTATAAGAACAGAGCTGTAACTAGAGACAGGCTATAAGAACAGAGCTGTAACTAGAGACAGGCTATAAGAACAGAGCTGTAACTAGAGTAGAACAGGCTATAAGAACAGAGCTGTAACTAGAGACAGGCTATAAGAACAGAGCTGTAACTAGAGTAGAACAGGCTATAAGAACAGAGCTGTAACTAGAGACAGGCTATAAGAACAGAGCTGTAACTAGAGACAGACTATAAGAACAGAGCTGTAACTAGAGAAGAGACAGGCTATAAGAACAGAGCTGTAACTAGAGTAGAGACAGGCTATAAGAACAGAGCTGTAACTAGAGACAGGCTATAAGAACAGAGCTGTAACTAGAGCAGAGACAGGCTATAAGAACAGAGCTGTAACTAGAGACAGGCTATAAGAACAGAGCTGTAACTAGAGACAGGCTATAAGAACAGAGCTGTAACTAGAGACAGGCTATAAGAACAGAGCTGTAACTAGAGAAGGACAGGCTATAAGAACAGAGCTGTAACTAGAGACAGGCTATAAGAACAGAGCTGTAACTAGAGACAGGCTATAAGAACAGAGCTGTAACTAGAGAAGAGACAGGCTATAAGAACAGAGCTGTAAATAGAGACAGTCTATAAGAACAGAGCTGTAACTAGAGACAGGCTATAAGAACAGAGCTGTAACTAGAGACAGGCTATAAGAACAGAGCTGTAACTAGAGAAGAGACAGGCTATAAGAACAGAGCTGTAACTAGAGTAGAGACAGGCTACAAGAACAGAGCTGTAACTAGAGTAGAGACAGGCTATAAGAACAGAGCTGTAACTAGAGAAGAGACAGGCTATAAGAACAGAGCTGTAACTAGAGACAGGCTATAAGAACAGAGCTGTAACTAGAGTAGAGACAGGCTATAAGAACAGAGCTGTAACTAGAGTAGAGACAGGCTATAAGAACAGAGCTGTAACTAGAGTAGAGACAGGCTACAAGAACAGAGCTGTAACTAGAGTAGAGACAGGCTATAAGAACAGAGCTGTAACTAGAGAAGAGACAGGCTATAAGAACAGAGCTGTAACTAGAGACAGGCTATAAGAACAGAGCTGTAACTAGAGTAGAGACAGGCTATAAGAACAGAGCTGTAACTAGAGTAGAGACAGGCTATAAGAACAGAGCTGTAACTAGAGACAGGCTATAAGAACAGAGCTGTAACTAGAGTAGAGACAGGCTATAAGAACAGAGCTGTAACTAGAGAAGCAGGCTATAAGAACAGAGCTGTAACTAGAGTAGAGACAGGCTATAAGAACAGAGCTGTAACTAGAGTAGAGACAGGCTATAAGAACAGAGCTGTAACTAGAGACAGGCTATAAGAACAGAGCTGTAACTAGAGTAGAGACAGGCTATAAGAACAGAGCTGTAACTAGAGTAGACAGGCTATAAGAACAGAGCTGTAACTAGAGACAGGCTATAAGAACAGAGCTGTAACTAGAGACAGGCTATAAGAACAGAGCTGTAACTAGAGACAGGCTATAAGAACAGAGCTGTAACTAGAGTAACAGGCTATAAGAACAGAGCTGTAACTAGAGACAGGCTATAAGAACAGAGCTGTAACTAGAGACAGGCTATAAGAACAGAGCTGTAACTAGAGACAGGCTATAAGAACAGAGCTGTAACTAGAGTAGAGACAGGCTATAAGAACAGAGCTGTAACTAGAGACAGGCTATAAGAACAGAGCTGTAACTAGAGTAGAGACAGGCTATAAGAACAGAGCTGTAACTAGAGTAGAGACAGGCTATAAGAACAGAGCTGTAACTAGAGACAGGCTATAAGAACAGAGCTGTAACTAGAGTAGAGACAGGCTATAAGAACAGAGCTGTAACTAGAGAAGAACAGGCTATAAGAACAGAGCTGTAACTAGAGTAGAGACAGGCTATAAGAACAGAGCTGTAACTAGAGAAGAGACAGGCTATAAGAACAGAGCTGTAACTAGAGTAGAGACAGGCTATAAGAACAGAGCTGTAACTAGAGACAGGCTATAAGAACAGAGCTGTAATTAGAGTAGAGACAGGCTATAAGAACAGAGCTGTAACTAGAGAACAGGCTATAAGAACAGAGCTGTAACTAGAGACAGGCTATAAGAACAGAGCTGTAACTAGAGACAGGCTATAAGAACAGAGCTGTAACTAGAGACAGGCTATAAGAACAGAGCTGTAACTAGAGACAGGCTATAAGAACAGAGCTGTAACTAGAGACAGGCTATAAGAACAGAGCTGTAACTAGAGACAGGCTATAAGAACAGAGCTGTAACTAGAGACAGGCTATAAGAACAGAGCTGTAACTAGAGACAGGCTATAAGAACAGAGCTGTAACTAGAGTAAACAGGCTATAAGAACAGAGCTGTAACTAGAGACAGGCTATAAGAACAGAGCTGTAACTAGAGTAGAGACAGGCTATAAGAACAGAGCTGTAACTAGAGTAGAGACAGGCTATAAGAACAGAGCTGTAACTAGAGACAGGCTATAAGAACAGAGCTGTAACTAGAGTAGAGACAGGCTATAAGAACAGAGCTGTAACTAGAGAAGAGACAGGCTATAAGAACAGAGCTGTAACTAGAGTAGAGACAGGCTATAAGAACAGAGCTGTAACTAGAGAAGAGACAGGCTATAAGAACAGAGCTGTAACTAGAGTAGAGACAGGCTATAAGAACAGAGCTGTAACTAGAGTAGAGACAGGCTATAAGAACAGAGCTGTAACTAGAGTAGAGACAGGCTATAAGAACAGAGCTGTAACTAGAGAAGAGCAGGCTATAAGAACAGAGCTGTAACTAGAGACAGGCTATAAGAACAGAGCTGTAACTAGAGACAGGCTATAAGAACAGAGCTGTAACTAGAGACAGGCTATAAGAACAGAGCTGTAACTAGAGAGACAGGCTATAAGAACAGAGCTGTAACTAGAGACAGGCTATAAGAACAGAGCTGTAACTAGAGACAGGCTATAAGAACAGAGCTGTAACTAGAGACAGGCTATAAGAACAGAGCTGTAACTAGAGACAGGCTATAAGAACAGAGCTGTAACTAGAGACAGGCTATAAGAACAGAGCTGTAACTAGAGACAGGCTATAAGAACAGAGCTGTAACTAGAGACAGGCTATAAGAACAGAGCTGTAACTAGAGACAGGCTATAAGAACAGAGCTGTAACTAGAGACAGGCTATAAGAACAGAGCTGTAACTAGAGTAGAGACAGGCTATAAGAACAGAGCTGTAACTAGAGAGAGACAGGCTATAAGAACAGAGCTGTAACTAGAGTAGAGACAGGCTATAAGAACAGAGCTGTAACTAGAGACAGGCTATAAGAACAGAGCTGTAACTAGAGTAGAGACAGGCTATAAGAACAGAGCTGTAACTAGAGTGAGACAGGCTATAAGAACAGAGCTGTAACTAGAGTAGAGACAGGCTATAAGAACAGAGCTGTAACTAGAGTAGAGACAGGCTATAAGAACAGAGCTGTAACTAGAGACAGGCTATAAGAACAGAGCTGTAACTAGAGACAGGCTATAAGAACAGAGCTGTAACTAGAGTAGAGACAGGCTATAAGAACAGAGCTGTAACTAGAGACAGGCTATAAGAACAGAGCTGTAACTAGAGAGAGACAGGCTATAAGAACAGAGCTGTAACTAGAGACAGGCTATAAGAACAGAGCTGTAACTAGAGACAGGCTATAAGAACAGAGCTGTAACTAGTAGACAGGCTATAAGAACAGAGCTGTAACTAGAGACAGGCTATAAGAACAGAGCTGTAACTAGAGACAGGCTATAGAACAGAGCTGTAACTAGAGAGACAGGCTATAACAGAGCACTAGAGACAGGCTATAAGAACAGAGCTGTAACTAGAGTGAGACAGGCTATAAGAACAGAGCTGTAACTAAGAGACAGGCTATAAGAACAGAGCTGTAACTAGAGTAGAGACAGGCTATAAGAACAGAGCTGTAACTAGAGACAGGCTATAAGAACAGAGCTGTAACTAGAGTAGAGACAGGCTATAAGAACAGAGCTGTAACTAGAGACAGGCTATAAGAACAGAGCTGTAACTAGAGAAGAGACAGGCTATAAGAACAGAGCTGTAACTAGAGTAGAGACAGGCTATAAGAACAGAGCTGTAACTAGAGACAGGCTATAAGAACAGAGCTGTAACTAGAGACAGGCTATAAGAACAGAGCTGTAACTAGAGACAGGCTATAAGAACAGAGCTGTAACTAGAGACAGGCTATAAGAACAGAGCTGTAACTAGAGACAGGCTATAAGAACAGAGCTGTAACTAGAGACAGGCTATAAGAACAGAGCTGTAACTAGAGAAGAGACACGCTATAAGAACAGAGCTGTAACTAGAGACAGGCTATAAGAACAGAGCTGTAACTAGAGACAGGCTATAAGAACAGAGCTGTAACTAGAGAAGAGACAGGCTATAAGAACAGAGCTGTAAATAGAGACAGTCTATAAGAACAGAGCTGTAACTAGAGACAGGCTATAAGAACAGAGCTGTAACTAGAGACAGGCTATAAGAACAGAGCTGTAACTAGAGACAGGCTATAAGAACAGAGCTGTAACTAGAGTAGAGACAGGCTACAAGAACAGAGCTGTAACTAGAGTAGAGACAGGCTATAATAACAGAGCTGTAACTAGAGAAGAGACAGGCTATAAGAACAGAGCTGTAACTAGAGACAGGCTATAAGAACAGAGCTGTAACTAGAGTAGAGACAGGCTATAAGAACAGAGCTGTAACTAGAGAAGAGACAGGCTATAAGAACAGAGCTGTAACTAGAGTAGAGACAGGCTACAAGAACAGAGCTGTAACTAGAGTAGAGACAGGCTATAAGAACAGAGCTGTAACTAGAGAAGAGACAGGCTATAAGAACAGAGCTGTAACTAGAGACAGGCTATAAGAACAGAGCTGTAACTAGAGTAGAGACAGGCTATAAGAACAGAGCTGTAACTAGAGTAGAGACAGGCTATAAGAACAGAGCTGTAACTAGAGACAGGCTATAAGAACAGAGCTGTAACTAGAGTAGAGACAGGCTATAAGAACAGAGCTGTAACTAGAGACAGGCTATAAGAACAGAGCTGTAACTAGAGTAGAGACAGGCTATAAGAACAGAGCTGTAACTAGAGTAGAGACAGGCTATAAGAACAGAGCTGTAACTAGAGACAGGCTATAAGAACAGAGCTGTAACTAGAGTAGAGACAGGCTATAAGAACAGAGCTGTAACTAGAGTAGAGACAGGCTATAAGAACAGAGCTGTAACTAGAGACAGGCTATAAGAACAGAGCTGTAACTAGAGACAGGCTATAAGAACAGAGCTGTAACTAGAGACAGGCTATAAGAACAGAGCTGTAACTAGAGACAGGCTATAAGAACAGAGCTGTAACTAGAGTAGAACAGGCTATAAGAACAGAGCTGTAACTAGAGACAGGCTATAAGAACAGAGCTGTAACTAGAGACAGGCTATAAGAACAGAGCTGTAACTAGAGACAGGCTATAAGAACAGAGCTGTAACTAGAGTAGAGACAGGCTATAAGAACAGAGCTGTAACTAGAGACAGGCTATAAGAACAGAGCTGTAACTAGAGACAGGCTATAAGAACAGAGCTGTAACTAGAGTAGAGACAGGCTATAAGAACAGAGCTGTAACTAGAGAAGAGACAGGCTATAAGAACAGAGCTGTAACTAGAGTAGAGACAGGCTATAAGAACAGAGCTGTAACTAGAGAAGAGACAGGCTATAAGAACAGAGCTGTAACTAGAGTAGAGACAGGCTATAAGAACAGAGCTGTAACTAGAGAAGAGACAGGCTATAAGAACAGAGCTGTAACTAGAGAAGAGACAGGCTATAAGAACAGAGCTGTAACTAGAGTAGAGACAGGCTATAAGAACAGAGCTGTAACTAGAGTAGAGACAGGCTATAAGAACAGAGCTGTAACTAGAGAAGAGACAGGCTATAAGAACAGAGCTGCAACTAGAGAAGAGACAGGCTATAAGAACAGAGCTGTAACTAGAGTAGAGACAGGCTATAAGAACAGAGCTGTAACTAGAGACAGGCTATAAGAACAGAGCTGTAACTAGAGTAGAGACAGGCTATAAGAACAGAGCTGTAACTAGAGACAGGCTATAAGAACAGAGCTGTAACTACAGTATAGACAGGCTATAAGAACAGAGCTGTAACTAGAGACAGGCTATAAGAACAGAGCTGTAACTAGAGACAGGCTATAAGAACAGAGCTGTAACTAGAGACAGGCTATAAGAACAGAGCTGTAACTAGAGACAGGCTATAAGAACAGAGCTGTAACTAGAGACAGGCTATAAGAACAGAGCTGTAACTAGAGACAGGCTATAAGAACAGAGCTGTAACTAGAGACAGGCTATAAGAACAGAGCTGTAACTAGAGACAGGCTATAAGAACAGAGCTGTAACTAGAGACAGGCTATAAGAACAGAGCTGTAACTAGAGACAGGCTATAAGAACAGAGCTGTAACTAGAGACAGGCTATAAGAACAGAGCTGTAACTAGAGTAGAGACAGGCTATAAGAACAGAGCTGTAACTAGAGTAGAGACAGGCTATAAGAACAGAGCTGTAACTAGAGTAGAGACAGGCTATAAGAACAGAGCTGTAACTAGAGACAGGCTATAAGAACAGAGCTGTAACTAGAGTAGAGACAGGCTATAAGAACAGAGCTGTAACTAGAAGAGACAGTCTATAAAGAACAGAGCTGTAACTAGAGTAGAGACAGGCTATAAGAACAGAGCTGTAACTAGAGTAGAGACAGGCTATAAGAACAGAGCTGTAACTAGAGACAGGCTATAAGAACAGAGCTGTAACTAGGAGACAGGCTATAAGAACAGAGCTGTAACTAGAGTAGAACAGGCTATAAGAACAGAGCTGTAACTAGAGACAGGCTATAAGAACAGAGCTGTAACTAGAGTAGAGACAGGCTATAAGAACAGAGCTGTAACTAGAGAGACAGGCTATAAGAACAGAGCTGTAACTAGAGAAGAGACAGGCTATAAGAACAGAGCTGTAACTAGAGTAGAGACAGGCTATAAGAACAGAGATGTAACTAGAGACAGGCTATAAGAACAGAGCTGTAACTAGAGACAGGCTATAAGAACAGAGCTGTAACTAGAGACAGGCTATAAGAACAGAGCTGTAACTAGAGACAGGCTATAAGAACAGAGCTGTAACTAGAGACAGGCTATAAGAACAGAGCTGTAACTAGAGACAGGCTATAAGAACAGAGCTGTAACTAGAGACAGGCTATAAGAACAGAGCTGTAACTAGAGACAGGCTATAAGAACAGAGCTGTAACTAGAGACAGGCTATAAGAACAGAGCTGTAACTAGAGACAGGCTATAAGAACAGAGCTGTAACTAGAGACAGGCTATAAGAACAGAGCTGTAACTAGAGACAGGCTATAAGAACAGAGCTGTAACTAGAGAAGAGACAGGCTATAAGAACAGAGCTGTAACTAGAGAAGAGACAGGCTATAAGAACAGAGCTGTAACTAGAGTAGAGACAGGCTATAAGAACAGAGCTGTAACTAGAGTAGAGACAGGCTATAAGAACAGAGCTGTAACTAGAGTAGAGACAGGCTATAAGAACAGAGCTGTAACTAGAGAGCAGGCTATAAGAACAGAGCTGTAACTAGAGACAGGCTATAAGAACAGAGCTGTAACTAGAGACAGGCTATAAGAACAGAGCTGTAACTAGAGAGACAGGCTATAAGAACAGAGCTGTAACTAGAGACAGGCTATAAGAACAGAGCTGTAACTAGAGACAGGCTATATGAACAGAGCTGTAACTAGAGAAGAGACAGGCTATAAGAACAGAGCTGTAACTAGAGTAGAGACAGGCTATAAGAACAGAGCTGTAACTAGAGTAGAGACAGGCTATAAGAACAGAGCTGTAACTAGAGACAGGCTATAAGAACAGAGCTGTAACTAGAGACAGGCTATAAGAACAGAGCTGTAACTAGAGAAGAGACAGGCTATAAGAACAGAGCTGTAACTAGAGTAGAGACAGGCTATAAGAACAGAGCTGTAACTAGAGTAGAGACAGGCTATAAGAACAGAGCTGTAACTAGAGACAGACTATAAGAACAGAGCTGTAACTAGAGAAGAGACAGGCTATAAGAACAGAGCTGTAACTAGAGTAACAGGCTATAAGAACAGAGTTGTAACTAGAGACAGGCTATAAGAACAGAGCTGTAACTAGAGACAGGCTATAAGAAAAGAGCTGTAACTAGAGTAGAGACAGGCTATAAGAACAGAGCTGTAACTAGAGACAGGCTATAAGAACAGAGCTGTAACTAGAGACAGGCTATAAGAACAGAGCTGTAACTAGAGACAGGCTATAAGAACAGAGCTGTAACTAGAGAAGAGACAGGCTATAAGAACAGAGCTGTAACTAGAGACAGGCTATAAGAACAGAGCTGTAACTAGAGACAGGCTATAAGAACAGAGCTGTAACTAGAGAAGAGACAGGCTATAAGAACAGAGCTGTAACATAGAGACAGTCTATAAGAACAGAGCTGTAACTAGAGACAGGCTATAAGAACAGAGCTGTAACTAGAGACAGGCTATAAGAACAGAGCTGTAACTAGAGAAGAGACAGGCTATAAGAACAGAGCTGTAACTAGAGTAGAGACAGGCTACAAGAACAGAGCTGTAACTAGAGTAGAGACAGGCTATAAGAACAGAGCTGTAACTAGAGAAGAGACAGGCTATAAGAACAGAGCTGTAACTAGAGACAGGCTATAAGAACAGAGCTGTAACTAGAGTAGAGACAGGCTATAAGAACAGAGCTGTAACTAGAGTAGAGACAGGCTATAAGAACAGAGCTGTAACTAGAGTAGAGACAGGCTACAAGAACAGAGCTGTAACTAGAGTAGAGACAGGCTATAAGAACAGAGCTGTAACTAGAGAAGAGACAGGCTATAAGAACAGAGCTGTAACTAGAGACAGGCTATAAGAACAGAGCTGTAACTAGAGTAGAACAGGCTATAAGAACAGAGCTGTAACTAGAGTAGAGACAGGCTATAAGAACAGAGCTGTAACTAGAGACAGGCTATAAGAACAGAGCTGTAACTAGAGTAGAGACAGGCTATAAGAACAGAGCTGTAACTAGAGACAGGCTATAAGAACAGAGCTGTAACTAGAGTAGAGACAGGCTATAAGAACAGAGCTGTAACTAGAGTAGAGACAGGCTATAAGAACAGAGCTGTAACTAGAGACAGGCTATAAGAACAGAGCTGTAACTAGAGTAGAGACAGGCTATAAGAACAGAGCTGTAACTAGAGTAGAGACAGGCTATAAGAACAGAGCTGTAACTAGAGACAGGCTATAAGAACAGAGCTGTAACTAGAGACAGGCTATAAGAACAGAGCTGTAACTAGAGACAGGCTATAAGAACAGAGCTGTAACTAGAGACAGGCTATAAGAACAGAGCTGTAACTAGAGACAGGCTATAAGAACAGAGCTGTAACTAGAGACAGGCTATAAGAACAGAGCTGTAACTAGAGACAGGCTATAAGAACAGAGCTGTAACTAGAGACAGGCTATAAGAACAGAGCTGTAACTAGAGTAGAGACAGGCTATAAGAACAGAGCTGTAACTAGAGACAGGCTATAAGAACAGAGCTGTAACTAGAGTAGAGACAGGCTATAAGAACAGAGCTGTAACTAGAGAGACAGGCTATAAGAACAGAGCTGTAACTAGAGACAGGCTATAAGAACAGAGCTGTAACTAGAGTAGAGACAGGCTATAAGAACAGAGCTGTAACTAGAGTAGAGACAGGCTATAAGAACAGAGCTGTAACTAGAGACAGGCTATAAGAACAGAGCTGTAACTAAGAGACAGGCTATAAGAACAGAGCTGTAACTAGAGTAGAGACAGGCTATAAGAACAGAGCTGTAACTAGAGACAGGACTATAAGAACAGAGCTGTAACTAGAGTAGAGACAGGCTATAAGAACAGAGCTGTAACTAGAGAAACTATAAGAACAGAGCTGTAACTAGAGAAGAGACAGGCTATAAGAACAGAGCTGTAACTAGAGTAGAGACAGGCTATAAGAACAGAGCTGTAACTAGAGACAGGCTATAAGAACAGAGCTGTAACTAGAGACAGGCTATAAGAACAGAGCTGTAACTAGAGACAGGCTATAAGAACAGAGCTGTAACTAGAGACAGGCTATAAGAACAGAGCTGTAACTAGAGACAGGCTATAAGAACAGAGCTGTAACTAGAGACAGGCTATAAGAACAGAGCTGTAACTAGAGACAGGCTATAAGAACAGAGCTGTAACTAGAGACAGGCTATAAGAACAGAGCTGTAACTAGAGAGACAGGCTATAAGAACAGAGCTGTAACTAGAGACAGGCTATAAGAACAGAGCTGTAACTAGAGACAGGCTATAAGAACAGAGCTGTAACTAGAGACAGGCTATATGAACAGAGCTGTAACTAGAGAAGAGACAGGCTATAAGAACAGAGCTGTAACTAGAGTAGAGACAGGCTATAAGAACAGAGCTGTAACTAGAGTAGACAGGCTATAAGAACAGAGCTGTAACTAGAGTAGAGACAGGCTATAAGAACAGAGCTGTAACTAGAGTAGAGACAGGCTATAAGAACAGAGCTGTAACTAGAGACAGGCTATAAGAACAGAGCTGTAACTAGAGACAGGCTATAAGAACAGAGCTGTAACTAGAGACAGGCTATAAGAACAGAGCTGTAACTAGAGTAGAGACAGGCTATAAGAACAGAGCTGTAACTAGAGACAGGCTATAAGAACAGAGCTGTAACTAGAGACAGGCTATATGAACAGAGCTGTAACTAGAGAAGAGACAGGCTATAAGAACAGAGATGTAACTAGAGTAGAGACAGGCTATAAGAACAGAGCTGTAACTAGAGAGAGACAGGCTATAAGAACAGAGCTGTAACTAGAGACAGGCTATAAGAACAGAGCTGTAACTAGAGACAGGCTATAAGAACAGAGCTGTAACTAGAGACAGGCTATAAGAACAGAGCTGTAACTAGAGTAGAGACAGGCTATAAGAACAGAGCTGTAACTAGAGTAGAGACAGGCTATAAGAACAGAGCTGTAACTAGAGACAGAATATAAGAACAGAGCTGTAACTAGAGAAGAGACAGGCTATAAGAACAGAGCTGTAACTAGAGTAGAGACAGGCTATAAGAACAGAGCTGTAACTAGAGACAGGCTATAAGAACAGAGCTGTAACTAGAGACAGGCTATAAGAAAAGAGCTGTAACTAGAGTAGAGACAGGCTATAAGAACAGAGCTGTAACTAGAGACAGGCTATAAGAACAGAGCTGTAACTAGAGACAGGCTATAAGAACAGAGCTGTAACTAGAGACAGGCTATAAGAACAGAGCTGTAACTAGAGAAGAGACAGGCTATAAGAACAGAGCTGTAACTAGAGACAGGCTATAAGAACAGAGCTGTAACTAGAGACAGGCTATAAGAACAGAGCTGTAACTAGAGAAGAGACAGGCTATAAGAACAGAGCTGTAAATAGAGACAGTCTATAAGAACAGAGCTGTAACTAGAGACAGGCTATAAGAACAGAGCTGTAACTAGAGACAGGCTATAAGAACAGAGCTGTAACTAGAGAAGAGACAGGCTATAAGAACAGAGCTGTAACTAGAGTAGAGACAGGCTACAAGAACAGAGCTGTAACTAGAGTAGAGACAGGCTATAAGAACAGAGCTGTAACTAGAGAAGAGACAGGCTATAAGAACAGAGCTGTAACTAGAGACAGGCTATAAGAACAGAGCTGTAACTAGAGTAGAGACAGGCTATAAGAACAGAGCTGTAACTAGAGAAGAGACAGGCTATAAGAACAGAGCTGTAACTAGAGTAGAGACAGGCTACAAGAACAGAGCTGTAACTAGAGTAGAGACAGGCTATAAGAACAGAGCTGTAACTAGAGAAGAGACAGGCTATAAGAACAGAGCTGTAACTAGAGACAGGCTATAAGAACAGAGCTGTAACTAGAGTAGAGACAGGCTATAAGAACAGAGCTGTAACTAGAGTAGAGACAGGCTATAAGAACAGAGCTGTAACTAGAGACAGGCTATAAGAACAGAGCTGTAACTAGAGTAGAGACAGGCTATAAGAACAGAGCTGTAACTAGAGACAGGCTATAAGAACAGAGCTGTAACTAGAGTAGAGACAGGCTATAAGAACAGAGCTGTAACTAGAGTAGAGACAGGCTATAAGAACAGAGCTGTAACTAGAGACAGGCTATAAGAACAGAGCTGTAACTAGAGTAGAGACAGGCTATAAGAACAGAGCTGTAACTAGAGTAGAGACAGGCTATAAGAACAGAGCTGTAACTAGAGACAGGCTATAAGAACAGAGCTGTAACTAGAGACAGGCTATAAGAACAGAGCTGTAACTAGAGACAGGCTATAAGAACAGAGCTGTAACTAGAGACAGGCTATAAGAACAGAGCTGTAACTAGAGACAGGCTATAAGAACAGAGCTGTAACTAGAGACAGGCTATAAGAACAGAGCTGTAACTAGAGACAGGCTATAAGAACAGAGCTGTAACTAGAGAGCAGGCTATAAGAACAGAGCTGTAACTAGAGTAGAGACAGGCTATAAGAACAGAGCTGTAACTAGAGACAGGCTATAAGAACAGAGCTGTAACTAGAGTAGAGACAGGCTATAAGAACAGAGCTGTAACTAGAGTAGAGACAGGCTATAAGAACAGAGCTGTAACTAGAGACAGGCTATAAGAACAGAGCTGTAACTAGAGTAGAGACAGGCTATAAGAACAGAGCTGTAACTAGAGAAGAGACAGGCTATAAGAACAGAGCTGTAACTAGAGAAGAGACAGGCTATAAGAACAGAGCTGTAACTAGAGAAGAGACAGGCTATAAGAACAGAGCTGTAACTAGAGAGAGACAGGCTATAAGAACAGAGCTGTAACTAGAGTAGAGACAGGCTATAAGAACAGAGCTGTAACTAGAGTAGAGACAGGCTATAAGAACAGAGCTGTAACTAGAGTAGAGACAGGCTATAAGAACAGAGCTGTAACTACAGTATAGACAGGCTATAAGAACAGAGCTGTAACTAGAGACAGGCTATAAGAACAGAGCTGTAACTAGAGACAGGCTATAAGAACAGAGCTGTAACTAGAGGACAGGCTATAAGAACAGAGCTGTAACTAGAGACAGGCTATAAGAACAGAGCTGTAACTAGAGACAGGCTATAAGAACAGAGCTGTAACTAGAGACAGGCTATAAGAACAGAGCTGTAACTAGAGACAGGCTATAAGAACAGAGCTGTAACTAGAGTAGACAGGCTATAAGAACAGAGCTGTAACTAGAGACAGGCTATAAGAACAGAGATGTAACTAGAGACAGGCTATAAGAACAGAGCTGTAACTAGAGACAGACTATAAGAACAGAGCTGTAACTAGAGAAGAGACAGGCTATAAGAACAGAGCTGTAACTAGAGTAGAGACAGGCTATAAGAACAGAGCTGTAACTAGAGACAGGCTATAAGAACAGAGCTGTAACTAGAGACAGGCTATAAGAACAGAGCTGTAACTAGAGTAGAGACAGGCTATAAGAACAGAGCTGTAACTAGAGAGACAGGCTATAAGAACAGAGCTGTAACTAGAGACAGGCTATAAGAACAGAGCTGTAACTAGAGACAGGCTATAAGAACAGAGCTGTAACTACAGTATAGACAGGCTATAAGAACAGAGCTGTAACTAGAGACAGGCTATAAGAACAGAGCTGTAACTAGAGAGACAGGCTATAAGAACAGAGCTGTAACTAGAGACAGGCTATAAGAACAGAGCTGTAACTAGAGACAGGCTATAAGAACAGAGCTGTAACTAGAGAACAGGCTATAAGAACAGAGCTGTAACTAGAGACAGGCTATAAGAACAGAGCTGTAACTAGAGACAGGCTATAAGAACAGAGCTGTAACTAGAGACAGGCTATAAGAACAGAGCTGTAACTAGAGACAGGCTATAAGAACAGAGCTGTAACTAGAGACAGGCTATAAGAACAGAGCTGTAACTAGAGGACAGGCTATAAGAACAGAGCTGTAACTAGAGAACAGGCTATAAGAACAGAGCTGTAACTAGAGAGACAGGCTATAAGAACAGAGCTGTAACTAGAGACAGGCTATAAGAACAGAGCTGTAACTAGAGACAGGCTATAAGAACAGAGCTGTAACTAGAGTAGAGACAGGCTATAAGAACAGAGCTGTAACTAGAGAGACAGGCTATAAGAACAGAGCTGTAACTAGAGAGCAGGCTATAAGAACAGAGCTGTAACTAGAGACAGGCTATAAGAACAGAGCTGTAACTAGAGACAGGCTATAAGAACAGAGCTGTAACTAGAGAGAGACAGGCTATAAGAACAGAGCTGTAACTAGAGACAGGCTATAAGAACAGAGCTGTAACTAGAGTATAGACAGGCTATAAGAACAGAGCTGTAACTAGAGACAGGCTATAAGAACAGAGCTGTAACTAGAGAAGAGACAGGCTATAAGAACAGAGCTGTAACTAGAGTAGAGACAGGCTATAAGAACAGAGCTGTAACTAGAGTAGAGACAGGCTATAAGAACAGAGCTGTAACTAGAGAAGAGACAGGCTATAAGAACAGAGCTGTAACTAGAGACAGGCTATAAGAACAGAGCTGTAACTAGAGTAGAGACAGGCTATAAGAACAGAGCTGTAACTAGAGACAGGCTATAAGAACAGAGCTGTAACTAGAGTAGAGACAGGCTATAAGAACAGAGCTGTAACTAGAGTAGAGACAGGCTATAAGAACAGAGCTGTAACTAGAGAAGAGACAGGCTATAAGAACAGAGCTGTAACTAGAGACAGGCTATAAGAACAGAGCTGTAACTAGAGTAGAGACAGGCTATAAGAACAGAGCTGTAACTAGAGTAGAGACAGGCTATAAGAACAGAGCTGTAACTAGAGACAGGCTATAAGAACAGAGCTGTAACTAGAGTAGAGACAGGCTATAAGAACAGAGCTGTAACTAGAGACAGGCTATAAGAACAGAGCTGTAACTAGAGTAGAGACAGGCTATAAGAACAGAGCTGTAACTAGAGTAGAGACAGGCTATAAGAACAGAGCTGTAACTAGAGACAGGCTATAAGAACAGAGCTGTAACTAGAGTAGAGACAGGCTATAAGAACAGAGCTGTAACTAGAGTAGAGACAGGCTATAAGAACAGAGCTGTAACTAGAGACAGGCTATAAGAACAGAGCTGTAACTAGAGAGCAGGCTATAAGAACAGAGCTGTAACTAGAGACAGGCTATAAGAACAGAGCTGTAACTAGAGACAGGCTATAAGAACAGAGCTGTAACTAGAGTAGAGACAGGCTATAAGAACAGAGCTGTAACTAGAGACAGGCTATAAGAACAGAGCTGTAACTAGAGACAGGCTATAAGAACAGAGCTGTAACTAGAGACAGGCTATAAGAACAGAGCTGTAACTAGAGTAGAGACAGGCTATAAGAACAGAGCTGTAACTAGAGACAGGCTATAAGAACAGAGCTGTAACTAGAGTAGAGACAGGCTATAAGAACAGAGCTGTAACTAGAGTAGAGACAGGCTATAAGAACAGAGCTGTAACTAGAGACAGGCTATAAGAACAGAGCTGTAACTAGAGTAGAGACAGGCTATAAGAACAGAGCTGTAACTAGAGAAGAGACAGGCTATAAGAACAGAGCTGTAACTAGAGTAGAGACAGGCTATAAGAACAGAGCTGTAACTAGAGACAGGCTATAAGAACAGAGCTGTAACTAGAGACAGGCTATAAGAACAGAGCTGTAACTAGAGTAGAGACAGGCTATAAGAACAGAGCTGTAACTAGAGACAGGCTATAAGAACAGAGCTGTAACTAGAGACAGGGTATAAGAACAGAGCTGTAACTAGAGACAGGCTATAAGAACAGAGCTGTAACTAGAGAAGAGACAGGCTATAAGAACAGAGCTGTAACTAGAGACAGGCTATAAGAACAGAGCTGTAACTAGAGACAGGCTATAAGAACAGAGCTGTAACTAGAGAAGAGACAGGCTATAAGAACAGAGCTGTAAATAGAGACAGTCTATAAGAACAGAGCTGTAACTAGAGACAGGCTATAAGAACAGAGCTGTAACTAGAGACAGGCTATAAGAACAGAGCTGTAACTAGAGAAGAGACAGGCTATAAGAACAGAGCTGTAACTAGAGACAGGCTATAAGAACAGAGCTGTAACTAGAGTAGAGACAGGCTATAAGAACAGAGCTGTAACTAGAGAAGAGACAGGCTATAAGAACAGAGCTGTAACTAGAGTAGAGACAGGCTATAAGAACAGAGCTGTAACTAGAGTAGAGACAGGCTATAAGAACAGAGCTGTAACTAGAGAAGAGACAGGCTATAAGAACAGAGCTGTAACTAGAGTAACAGGCTATAAGAACAGAGCTGTAACTAGAGTAGAGACAGGCTATAAGAACAGAGCTGTAACTAGAGTAGAGACAGGCTATAAGAACAGAGCTGTAACTAGAGTACAGGCTATAAGAACAGAGCTGTAACTAGAGTAGAGACAGGCTATAAGAACAGAGCTGTAACTAGAGACAGGCTATAAGAACAGAGCTGTAACTAGAGTAGAGACAGGCTATAAGAACAGAGCTGTAACTAGAGTAGAGACAGGCTATAAGAACAGAGCTGTAACTAGAGACAGGCTATAAGAACAGAGCTGTAACTAGAGTAGAGACAGGCTATAAGAACAGAGCTGTAACTAGAGTAGAGACAGGCTATAAGAACAGAGCTGTAACTAGAGACAGGCTATAAGAACAGAGCTGTAACTAGAGACAGGCTATAAGAACAGAGCTGTAACTAGAGACAGGCTATAAGAACAGAGCTGTAACTAGAGACAGGCTATAAGAACAGAGCTGTAACTAGAGTAGAGACAGGCTATAAGAACAGAGCTGTAACTAGAGACAGGCTATAAGAACAGAGCTGTAACTAGAGTACAGGCTATAAGAACAGAGCTGTAACTAGAGACAGGCTATAAGAACAGAGCTGTAACTAGAGTAGAGACAGGCTATAAGAACAGAGCTGTAACTAGAGAGACAGGCTATAAGAACAGAGCTGTAACTAGAGTAGAGACAGGCTATAAGAACAGAGCTGTAACTAGAGTAGAGACAGGCTATAAGAACAGAGCTGTAACTAGAGACAGGCTATAAGAACAGAGCTGTAACTAGAGAAGAGACAGGCTATAAGAACAGAGCTGTAACTAGAGAAGAGACAGGCTATAAGAACAGAGCTGTAACTAGAGTAGAGACAGGCTATAAGAACAGAGCTGTAACTAGAGACAGGCTATAAGAACAGAGCTGTAACTAGAGACAGGCTATAAGAACAGAGCTGTAACTAGAGTAGAGACAGGCTATAAGAACAGAGCTGTAACTAGAGACAGGCTATAAGAACAGAGCTGTAACTAGAGACAGGCTATAAGAACAGAGCTGTAACTAGAGACAGGCTATAAGAACAGAGCTGTAACTAGAGAAGAGACAGGCTATAAGAACAGAGCTGTAACTAGAGACAGGCTATAAGAACAGAGCTGTAACTAGAGACAGGCTATAAGAACAGAGCTGTAACTAGAGAAGAGACAGGCTATAAGAACAGAGCTGTAACTAGAGACAGTCTATAAGAACAGAGCTGTAACTAGAGACAGGCTATAAGAACAGAGCTGTAACTAGAGACAGGCTATAAGAACAGAGCTGTAACTAGAGAAGAGACAGGCTATAAGAACAGAGCTGTAACTAGAGACAGGCTATAAGAACAGAGCTGTAACTAGAGTAGAGACAGGCTATAAGAACAGAGCTGTAACTAGAGTAGAGACAGGCTATAAGAACAGAGCTGTAACTAGAGACAGGCTATAAGAACAGAGCTGTAACTAGAGTAGAGACAGGCTATAAGAACAGAGCTGTAACTAGAGTAGAGACAGGCTATAAGAACAGAGCTGTAACTAGAGTAGAGACAGGCTATAAGAACAGAGCTGTAACTAGAGACAGGCTATAAGAACAGAGCTGTAACTAGAGTAGAGACAGGCTATAAGAACAGAGCTGTAACTAGAGTAGAGACAGGCTATAAGAACAGAGCTGTAACTAGAGACAGGCTATAAGAACAGAGCTGTAACTAGAGTAGAGACAGGCTATAAGAACAGAGCTGTAACTAGAGTGACAGGCTATAAGAACAGAGCTGTAACTAGAGTAGAGACAGGCTATAAGAACAGAGCTGTAACTAGAGTAGAGACAGGCTATAAGAACAGAGCTGTAACTAGAGACAGGCTATAAGAACAGAGCTGTAACTAGAGTAGAGACAGGCTATAAGAACAGAGCTGTAACTAGAGACAGGCTATAAGAACAGAGCTGTAACTAGAGACAGCTAGAGACAGGCTATAAGAACAGAGCTGTAACTAGAGTAGAGACAGGCTATAAGAACAGAGCTGTAACTAGAGACAGGCTATAAGAACAGAGCTGTAACTAGAGTAGAGACAGGCTATAAGAACAGAGCTGTAACTAGAGTAGAGACAGGCTATAAGAACAGAGCTGTAACTAGAGACAGGCTATAAGAACAGAGCTGTAACTAGAGACAGGCTATAAGAACAGAGCTGTAACTAGAGACAGGCTATAAGAACAGAGCTGTAACTAGAGACAGGCTATAAGAACAGAGCTGTAACTAGAGTAGAGACAGGCTATAAGAACAGAGCTGTAACTAGAGTAGACAGGCTATAAGAACAGAGCTGTAACTAGAGACAGGCTATAAGAACAGAGCTGTAACTAGAGGACAGGCTATAAGAACAGAGCTGTAACTAGAGACAGGCTATAAGAACAGAGCTGTAACTAGAGTAGAGACAGGCTATAAGAACAGAGCTGTAACTAGAGTAGAGACAGGCTATAAGAACAGAGCTGTAACTAGAGAGAGACAGGCTATAAGAACAGAGCTGTAACTAGAGAAGAGACAGGCTATAAGAACAGAGCTGTAACTAGAGTAGAGACAGGCTATAAGAACAGAGCTGTAACTAGAGAAGAGACAGGCTATAAGAACAGAGCTGTAACTAGAGTAGAGACAGGCTATAAGAACAGAGCTGTAACTAGAGTAGAGACAGGCTATAAGAACAGAGCTGTAACTAGAGTAGAGACAGGCTATAAGAACAGAGCTGTAACTAGAGTGAGACAGGCTATAAGAACAGAGCTGTAACTAGAGTAGAGACAGGCTATAAGAACAGAGCTGTAACTAGAGACAGGCTATAAGAACAGAGCTGTAACTAGAGACAGGCTATAAGAACAGAGCTGTAACTAGAGACAGGCTATAAGAACAGAGCTGTAACTAGAGACAGGCTATAAGAACAGAGCTGTAACTAGAGACAGGCTATAAGAACAGAGCTGTAACTAGAGACAGGCTATAAGAACAGAGCTGTAACTAGAGACAGGCTATAAGAACAGAGCTGTAACTAGAGTAGAGACAGGCTATAAGAACAGAGCTGTAACTAGAGAAGACAGGCTATAAGAACAGAGCTGTAACTAGAGTAGAGACAGGCTATAAGAACAGAGCTGTAACTAGAGACAGGCTATAAGAACAGAGCTGTAACTAGAGTAGAGACAGGCTATAAGAACAGAGCTGTAACTAGAGTAGAGACAGGCTATAAGAACAGAGCTGTAACTAGAGACAGGCTATAAGAACAGAGCTGTAACTAGAGTACAGGCTATAAGAACAGAGCTGTAACTAGAGACAGGCTATAAGAACAGAGCTGTAACTAGAGACAGGCTATAAGAACAGAGCTGTAACTAGAGTAGAGACAGGCTATAAGAACAGAGCTGTAACTAGAGACAGGCTATAAGAACAGAGCTGTAACTAGAGACAGGCTATAAGAACAGAGCTGTAACTAGAGACAGGCTATAAGAACAGAGCTGTAACTAGAGTAGAGACAGGCTATAAGAACAGAGCTGTAACTAGAGTAGAGACAGGCTATAAGAACAGAGCTGTAACTAGAGACAGGCTATAAGAACAGAGCTGTAACTAGAGAAGAGACAGGCTATAAGAACAGAGCTGTAACTAGAGACAGGCTATAAGAACAGAGCTGTAACTAGAGTAGAGACAGGCTATAAGAACAGAGCTGTAACTAGAGAAGAGACAGGCTATAAGAACAGAGCTGTAACTAGAGGAGACAGGCTATAAGAACAGAGCTGTAACTAGAGTAGAGACAGGCTATAAGAACAGAGCTGTAACTAGAGTAGAGACAGGCTATAAGAACAGAGCTGTAACTAGAGTAGAGACAGGCTATAAGAACAGAGCTGTAACTAGAGAAGAGACAGGCTATAAGAACAGAGCTGTAACTAGAGTAGAGACAGGCTATAAGAACAGAGCTGTAACTAGAGTAGAGACAGGCTATAAGAACAGAGCTGTAACTAGAGAAGAGACAGGCTATAAGAACAGAGCTGTAACTAGAGACAGGCTATAAGAACAGAGCTGTAACTAGAGACAGGCTATAAGAACAGAGCTGTAACTAGAGTAGAGACAGGCTATAAGAACAGAGCTGTAACTAGAGACAGGCTATAAGAACAGAGCTGTAACTAGAGTAGAGACAGGCTATAAGAACAGAGCTGTAACTAGAGAGCAGGCTATAAGAACAGAGCTGTAACTAGAGACAGGCTATAAGAACAGAGCTGTAACTAGAGACAGGCTATAAGAACAGAGCTGTAACTAGAGACAGGCTATAAGAACAGAGCTGTAACTAGAGAGCAGGCTATAAGAACAGAGCTGTAACTAGAGACAGGCTATAAGAACAGAGCTGTAACTAGAGACAGGCTATAAGAACAGAGCTGTAACTAGAGACAGGCTATAAGAACAGAGCTGTAACTAGAGTAGAGACAGGCTATAAGAACAGAGCTGTAACTAGAGACAGGCTATAAGAACAGAGCTGTAACTAGAGACAGGCTATAAGAACAGAGCTGTAACTAGAGTAGAGACAGGCTATAAGAACAGAGCTGTAACTAGAGTAGAGACAGGCTATAAGAACAGAGCTGTAACTAGAGTAGAGACAGGCTATAAGAACAGAGCTGTAACTAGAGACAGGCTATAAGAACAGAGCTGTAACTAGAGTAGAGACAGGCTATAAGAACAGAGCTGTAACTAGAGACAGGCTATAAGAACAGAGCTGTAACTAGAGTAGAGACAGGCTATAAGAACAGAGCTGTAACTAGAGTAGAGACAGGCTATAAGAACAGAGCTGTAACTAGAGTAGAGACAGGCTATAAGAACAGAGCTGTAACTAGAGACAGGCTATAAGAACAGAGCTGTAACTAGAGACAGGCTATAAGAACAGAGCTGTAACTAGAGTAGAGACAGGCTATAAGAACAGAGCTGTAACTAGAGACAGGCTATAAGAACAGAGCTGTAACTAGAGTAGAGACAGGCTATAAGAACAGAGCTGTAACTAGAGACAGGCTATAAGAACAGAGCTGTAACTAGAGAAGAGACAGGCTATAAGAACAGAGCTGTAACTAGAGTAACAGGCTATAAGAACAGAGATGTAACTAGAGACAGGCTATAAGAACAGAGCTGTAACTAGAGACAGGCTATAAGAACAGAGCTGTAACTAGAGACAGGCTATAAGAACAGAGCTGTAACTAGAGACAGGCTATAAGAACAGAGCTGTAACTAGAGACAGGCTATAAGAACAGAGCTGTAACTAGAGACAGGCTATAAGAACAGAGCTGTAACTAGAGACAGGCTATAAGAACAGAGCTGTAACTAGAGACAGGCTATAAGAACAGAGCTGTAACTAGAGACAGATATAAGAACAGAGCTGTAACTAGAGAAGAGACAGGCTATAAGAACAGAGCTGTAACTAGAGTAGAGACAGGCTATAAGAACAGAGCTGTAACTAGAGACAGGCTATAAGAACAGAGCTGTAACTAGAGACAGGCTATAAGAACAGAGCTGTAACTAGAGTAGAGACAGGCTATAAGAACAGAGCTGTAACTAGAGACAGGCTATAAGAACAGAGCTGTAACTAGAGACAGGCTATAAGAACAGAGCTGTAACTAGAGACAGGCTATAAGAACAGAGCTGTAACTAGAGTAGAGACAGGCTATAAGAACAGAGCTGTAACTAGAGACAGGCTATAAGAACAGAGCTGTAACTAGAGACAGGCTATAAGAACAGAGCTGTAACTAGAGAGAGACAGGCTATAAGAACAGAGCTGTAACTAGAGACAGTCTATAAGAACAGAGCTGTAACTAGAGACAGGCTATAAGAACAGAGCTGTAACTAGAGACAGGCTATAAGAACAGAGCTGTAACTAGAGAAGAGACAGGCTATAAGAACAGAGCTGTAACTAGAGTAGAGACAGGCTACAAGAACAGAGCTGTAACTAGAGTAGAGACAGGCTATAAGAACAGAGCTGTAACTAGAGAAGAGACAGGCTATAAGAACAGAGCTGTAACTAGAGACAGGCTATAAGAACAGAGCTGTAACTAGAGTAGAGACAGGCTATAAGAACAGAGCTGTAACTAGAGAAGAGACAGGCTATAAGAACAGAGCTGTAACTAGAGTAGAGACAGGCTACAAGAACAGAGCTGTAACTAGAGTAGAGACAGGCTATAAGAACAGAGCTGTAACTAGAGAAGAGACAGGCTATAAGAACAGAGCTGTAACTAGAGACAGGCTATAAGAACAGAGCTGTAACTAGAGTGACAGGCTATAAGAACAGAGCTGTAACTAGAGTAGAGACAGGCTATAAGAACAGAGCTGTAACTAGAGACAGGCTATAAGAACAGAGCTGTAACTAGAGTAGAGACAGGCTATAAGAACAGAGCTGTAACTAGAGACAGGCTATAAGAACAGAGCTGTAACTAGAGACAGGCTATAAGAACAGAGCTGTAACTAGAGACAGGCTATAAGAACAGAGCTGTAACTAGAGACAGGCTATAAGAACAGAGCTGTAACTAGAGACAGGCTATAAGAACAGAGCTGTAACTAGAGGACAGGCTATAAGAACAGAGCTGTAACTAGAGACAGGCTATAAGAACAGAGCTGTAACTAGAGACAGGCTATAAGAACAGAGCTGTAACTAGAGACAGGCTATAAGAACAGAGCTGTAACTAGAGAGAGACAGGCTATAAGAACAGAGCTGTAACTAGAGAGACAGGCTATAAGAACAGAGCTGTAACTAGAGAGAGACAGGCTATAAGAACAGAGCTGTAACTAGAGACAGGCTATAAGAACAGAGCTGTAACTAGAGAAGAGACAGGCTATAAGAACAGAGCTGTAACTAGAGTAGAGACAGGCTATAAGAACAGAGCTGTAACTAGAGACAGGCTATAAGAACAGAGCTGTAACTAGAGAGACAGGCTATAAGAACAGAGCTGTAACTAGAGACAGGCTATAAGAACAGAGCTGTAACTAGAGAAGAGACAGGCTATAAGAACAGAGCTGTAACTAGAGACAGGCTATAAGAACAGAGCTGTAACTAGAGAGACAGGCTATAAGAACAGAGCTGTAACTAGAGTAGAACAGGCTATAAGAACAGAGCTGTAACTAGAGACAGGCTATAAGAACAGAGCTGTAACTAGAGACAGGCTATAAGAACAGAGCTGTAACTAGAGAGAGACAGGCTATAAGAACAGAGCTGTAACTAGAGTAGAGACAGGCTATAAGAACAGAGCTGTAACTAGAGACAGGCTATAAGAACAGAGCTGTAACTAGAGTAGAGACAGGCTATAAGAACAGAGCTGTAACTAGAGACAGGCTATAAGAACAGAGCTGTAACTAGAGACAGGCTATAAGAACAGAGCTGTAACTAGAGACAGGCTATAAGAACAGAGCTGTAACTAGAGTAGAGACAGGCTATAAGAACAGAGCTGTAACTAGAGACAGGCTATAAGAACAGAGCTGTAACTAGAGTAGAGACAGGCTATAAGAACAGAGCTGTAACTAGAGTAGAGACAGGCTATAAGAACAGAGCTGTAACTAGAGACAGGCTATAAGAACAGAGCTGTAACTAGAGACAGGCTATAAGAACAGAGCTGTAACTAGAGACAGGCTATAAGAACAGAGCTGTAACTAGAGTAGAGACAGGCTATAAGAACAGAGCTGTAACTAGAGTAGAGACAGGCTATAAGAACAGAGCTGTAACTAGAGGAACAGGCTATAAGAACAGAGCTGTAACTAGAGACAGGCTATAAGAACAGAGCTGTAACTAGAGACAGGCTATAAGAACAGAGCTGTAACTAGAGAGAGACAGGCTATAAGAACAGAGCTGTAACTAGAGAACAGGCTATAAGAACAGAGCTGTAACTAGAGTAGAGACAGGCTATAAGAACAGAGCTGTAACTAGAGTAGAGACAGGCTATAAGAACAGAGCTGTAACTAGAGTAGACAGGCTATAAGAACAGAGCTGTAACTAGAGTAGAACAGGCTATAAGAACAGAGCTGTAACTAGAGTAACAGGCTATAAGAACAGAGCTGTAACTAGAGAGAGACAGGCTATAAGAACAGAGCTGTAACTAGAGACAGGCTATAAGAACAGAGCTGTAACTAGAGTAGAGACAGGCTATAAGAACAGAGCTGTAACTAGAGAGAACAGGCTATAAGAACAGAGCTGTAACTAGAGTAGAGACAGGCTATAAGAACAGAGCTGTAACTAGAGTAGAGACAGGCTATAAGAACAGAGCTGTAACTAGAGACAGGCTATAAGAACAGAGCTGTAACTAGAGTAGAGACAGGCTATAAGAACAGAGCTGTAACTAGAGTAGAGACAGGCTATAAGAACAGAGCTGTAACTAGAGAAGACAGGCTATAAGAACAGAGCTGTAACTAGAGACAGGCTATAAGAACAGAGCTGTAACTAGAGACAGGCTATAAGAACAGAGCTGTAACTAGAGACAGGCTATAAGAACAGAGCTGTAACTAGAGAGACAGGCTATAAGAACAGAGCTGTAACTAGAGACAGGCTATAAGAACAGAGCTGTAACTAGATAGACAGGCTATAAGAACAGAGCTGTAACTAGAGACAGGCTATAAGAACAGAGCTGTAACTAGAGGACAGGCTATAAGAACAGAGCTGTAACTAGAGACAGGCTATAAGAACAGAGCTGTAACTAGAGACAGGCTATAAGAACAGAGCTGTAACTAGAGTACAGGCTATAAGAACAGAGCTGTAACTAGAGACAGGCTATAAGAACAGAGCTGTAACTAGAGACAGGCTATAAGAACAGAGCTGTAACTAGAGACAGGCTATAAGAACAGAGCTGTAACTAGAGACAGGCTATAAGAACAGAGCTGTAACTAGAGACAGGCTATAAGAACAGAGCTGTAACTAGAGTAGAGACAGGCTATAAGAACAGAGCTGTAACTAGAGACAGGCTATAAGAACAGAGCTGTAACTAGAGTAGAGACAGGCTATAAGAACAGAGCTGTAACTAGAGACAGGCTATAAGAACAGAGCTGTAACTAGAGTAGAGACAGGCTATAAGAACAGAGCTGTAACTAGAGTAGAGACAGGCTATAAGAACAGAGCTGTAACTAGAGTAGAGACAGGCTATAAGAACAGAGCTGTAACTAGAGTAAGACAGGCTATAAGAACAGAGCTGTAACTAGAGTAGGACAGGCTATAAGAACAGAGCTGTAACTAGAGACAGGCTATAAGAACAGAGCTGTAACTAGAGTAAGACAGGCTATAAGAACAGAGCTGTAACTAGAGTAGAGACAGGCTATAAGAACAGAGCTGTAACTAGAGACAGGATATAAGAACAGAGCTGTAACTAGAGAAGAGACAGGCTATAAGAACAGAGCCGTAACTAGAGTAGGGACAGGCTATAAGAACAGAGATGTAACTAGAGGCTATAAGAACAGAGCTGTAACTAGAGACAGGCTATAAGAACAGAGCTGTAACTAGAGACAGGCTATAAGAACAGAGCTGTAACTAGAGTAGAGACAGGCTATAAGAACAGAGCTGTAACTAGAGACAGGCTATAAGAACAGAGCTGTAACTAGAGACAGGCTATAAGAACAGAGCTGTAACTAGAGTAGAGACAGGCTATAAGAACAGAGCTGTAACTAGAGACAGGCTATAAGAACAGAGCTGTAACTAGAGACAGGCTATAAGAACAGAGCTGTAACTAGAGTAGAGACAGCGCTAGTAGAGCCCTTCTCATAAATAAGGGCGTTTCATGCGATAATTATAGGATGTAATTAAAACGTTTATTCAATGTTTTCACCATTTGTTCGGGGAGGAAGTTTCTTCATTAAAAGACAATGGAGACAGTCAGGCGGATCTCATAAAAACGTATGAATTAAATATGTGTTTGTTTAAGCCCCATGAGAAAATTATAATAATAAAGGCTTTAATGCAGTCATGTGTTAATTAAAGATGATCACATTGCATTACTCAGTTAAATGTCCTCTGTTCTTTTATTAACAGAGCTCTCGACATTTCATTCATGTAAAGGGAGCAACAATGGCTTTCCAGCTTATTGCAGTGCTAAAACAAATAGAATATCCCCTCAATTGATGACAACAACTCTCAGTTGCAATAAAGTTTT
This sequence comes from Coregonus clupeaformis, assembly GCF_020615455.1. Taxonomy (NCBI): domain Eukaryota; kingdom Metazoa; phylum Chordata; class Actinopteri; order Salmoniformes; family Salmonidae; genus Coregonus; species Coregonus clupeaformis. The sequence goes on along the minus strand of NC_059209.1, from coordinate 44,711,793 downwards.
CAGCTGACAATGAAATGAAATTGTAGCCTGGTCCACCAACCTGACTGCTGTAATCTGGTTTTGTTTCACTTCTGTGTAGCGAAACAGAATGTAAGCTTGTGACCATATACTTGTTTTTTTATTCTTTTTATTTATTTTAATTTCACCTTTATTTAACCAGGTAAGCCAGTTGAGAACAAGTTCTCATTTACAACTGCGACCTGGCCAAGATAAAGCAAAGCAGTGCGATAAAAACAACAACACAGAGTTACATATGGGGTAAAACAAAACATAAAGTCAAAAAATACAACAGAAAATATATATACAGTGTGTGCAAATGTAGCAAGTTATGGAGGTAAGGCAATGAATAAATTACAATTTAGTATTAACACTGGAGTGATAGATGTGCAGAAGATGATGTGCAAATAGAGATACTGGGGTGCAAATTAGTAAAAATAAATAACAATGTAAATAACAATATGGGGATCAGGTAGTTGGGTGGGCTAATTACAGATGGGCTGTGTACAGGTGCAGTGATCGGTAAGCTGCTCTGACAACTGATGCTTAAAGTTAGTGAGGGAGATAAGAGTCTCCAGCTTCAGAGATTTTTGCAGTTTGTTCCAGTCATTGGCAGCAGAGAACTGGAAGGAATGGCGGCCAAAGGAGGTGTTGGCTTTGGGGATGACCAGTGAGATATACCTGCTGGAGCGCAGACTACAGGTGGGTGTTGCTATGGTGACCAATGAGCTAAGATAAGGTGGGGATTTGCCTAGCAGTGATTTATAGATGGCCTGGAGCCAGTGGGTTTGGTGATGAATATGTAGTGAGGACCAGTCAACAAGAGCGTACAGGTCACAGTGGTGGGTAGTGTATGGGGCTTTGGTGACAAAACGGATGGCACTGTGATAGACTACATCCAATTTGCTGAGTAGAGTGTTGGAGGCTAATTTGTAAATGACATCGCCGAAGTCAAGGATCGGTAGGATAGTCAGTTTTACGAGGGCATGTTTAGCAGCATGAGTGAAGGAGGCTTTGTTGTGAAACAGGAAGCCGATTCTAGATTTAACTTTGGATTGGAGATGCTTAATGTGAGTCTGGAAGGAGAGTTTACAGTCTAACCAGACACCTAGGTATTTGTAGTTGTCCACATATTCTAAGTCAGAACCGCCGAGAGTAGTGATTCTAGTCGGGCGGGCGGGTGCAAGCAGCGTTCGATTGAAGAGCATGCATTTAGTTTTACTAGCGTTTAAGAGCAGTTGGAGGCCACAGAAGGAGTGTTGTATGGCGTTGAACCTCGTTTGGATGAAGGGCCAGTGTCCAATGAAGGGCCAGATGTATACAAAATGGTGTCGTCTGCGTAGAGGTGGATCTGAGAGTCACCAGCATCAAGAGCGACATCATTGATATACACAGAGAATAGAGTCGGCCCGAGAATTGAACCCTGTGGCACCCCCATAGAGACTGCCAGAGGTCCAGACAACAGGCCCTCCGATTTGACACATTGAACTCTATCTGAGAAGTAGTTGGTGAACCAGGCGAGGCAGTCAGTTGAGAAACGAAGACTATTTAGTCTGCCAATAAGAATGCGGTGGTTGACAGAGTCAAAAGCCTTGGCCAGGTCGATGAAGACGGCTGCACAGTACTGTCTTTTATCAATCGCGGATATTATATCGTTTAGGACCTTGAGCGTGGCTGAGGTGCACCCATGACCAACCAGCTCGGGAACCAGATTGCATAGTGGAGAAGGTACGGTGGGATTCGAAATGGTCGGTGATCTGTTTGTTAACTTGGCTTTCAAAAACTTTCGAAAGGCAGGGCAGGATGGATATAGGTCTGTAACAGTTTGGATCTAGAGTGTCACCTCCTTTGAAGAGGGGGATGACCGCGGCAGCTTTCCAATCTCTGGGGATCTCAGACGATACGAAAGAGAGATTGAACAGGCTAGTAATAGGGGTTGCGACAATTTCGGCGGCTAATTTTAGAAAGAAAGGGTCCAGATTGTCTAGCCCAGCTCATTTGTAGGGGTCCAGATTTTGTAGCTCTTTCAGGACATCAGCTATCTGAATTTGGGTGAAGGAGAAGCAGGGGGGGGGGCATGGGTAAGTTGCAGCGGAGGGTGCAGAGCTGGTGGCCGGGGTAGGGGTAGCCAGGTGGAAAGCATGGCCAGTTGTAGCAAAATGCTTATTGAAATTATCGATTATCGTAGATTTATCGGTGGTACAGTGTTTCCTAGCCTCAGTGCAGTGGGTAGCTGGGAGGAGGTGCTCTTATTCTCCATGGACTTTACAGTGTCCCAAAACTTTTTGGAGTTAGTGCTACAGGATGCAAATCTCTGTTTGAAAAAGCTAGCCTTTGCTTTCCTAGCATGGTAGAACGAGGATAATTAAATGGAGGATTTGTGGTTTTATCTTCCTTTTTACTAAAGAAGAAATCTTTACTAGCTTTGTCTTTTATCGTTCAGTATGAAGGGTGTTATGCTGCTATTCCATTCCTAAAGGGATTCATCTGTGATCTTCTCAGTGGAATATTCAACAACCTTCTCCCCTCTTCTCCCTCCACCTCCTCCCCTGCTTTCTCTGGGTCCTGGTTGTCTTGTCAGATGACTGTGGCCACGCCACGTCTCTTCTCTTCTCTTCTCTTCTCTTCTCTTCTCTTCTCTTCTCTTCTCTTCTCTTCTCTTCTCTTCTCTTCTCTTCTCCCCTCCCCTCCCCTCCCCTCCCCTCCCATCACCCTCTCCTCTCCTCTCCTCTCCTCTCCTCTCCTCTCCCCTCCCCTCCCCCCTCCCTCCCCTCCCCCTCCCTCCCCTCCCTCTCCTCTTCTCCTCTCCTCTCCTCTCCTCTCCTCTCCTCTCCTCTCCTCTCCTCTCCTCTCCTCTCCTCTCCTCTCCTCTCCTCTCCCTCTCCTCTCCTCTCCTCTCCTCTCCTCTCCTCTCCTCTCCTCTCCTCTCCTCTCCTCTCCTCTCCTCTTCTCTTCTCTTCTCCTCTCCTCTTCTCCTCTCAGTCCTTTGAAATGAGCATCAGGGAGATGAGGAGAGGACGATCAGAGTGTGTGATTTGTGACTCAGTTGTTTCCTCATTGTTCAATCAGCCAGTTACCCTCCCTGTCAACACACATCTCTGCCTGACACCGTTTCTACTGCCTTCACTTCTCTCCCATGACGGTCTCTACAGATCATCTCCAGTCACATCTAATCTCCTCTCAACCCAGAACCTCACAACATAATTCAAAAAGTGGTTTGTGTGTGTGTGTGTGTGTGTGTGTGCGCGCTCGTGCGCTTGCACGTCTGTGTGCTTGCGCGTGTGTTTATGCTTGTGTGTGTTTGTGAGCTGGTAAGTGGAAGAATGCAATGAAGTTCCTGAGGCCTCTCTAGAGAGAAGCTCTGTTATTCTTTACCAACACAATTATACTGTGAGACTGAGCCTCCTCCTCCTCCTCCTCCTCCTGTCTTTCCCAGGAATACAGAACACCCTCTTCCTCCTCCTGTCTCTCCCAGGTATACGGAACATCTTCATCCTCCTCCTCCTCCTCCTCCTGTCTTTCCCAGGAATAGAGAACATCTTCAGCCTCTTCCTCCTCCTCCTTCCTCCTTCACATCTCATACACACTACAGAGACTGGACAAGACGTCCTGTCAATCTCAACACACCGCCTGAAGCTCCTTAGCATTCAGTGTGAGAGTACGTGTGCAAGTGGAAATTAAATTATGCTGTAGTTGTTTAACCAACAATTATACACTTTTTAGTTGTGTTTACACATATAAGTGGAGGTGTGTTCATGTACTTTTAAATTGCAAAATGTTCAATAGAAATTGATCTTTAGAAATATACAGAACTTTCTCCAGTGAGTACTCTCTATATTACCTCATCAGACTATGGGAGGTGTGTTCAGTACTCTCTATATTACCTCATCAGACTATGGGAGGTGTGTTCAGTACTCTCTATATTACCTCATCAGACTATGGGAGGTGTGTTCAGTACTCTCTGTATTACCTCATCAGACTATGGGAGGTGTGTTCAGTACTCTCTATATTACCTCATCAGACTATGGGAGGTGTGTTCAGTACTCTCTATATTACCTCATCAGACTATGGGAGGTGTGTTCAGTACTCTCTATATTACCTCATCAGACTATGGGAGGTGTGTTCAGTACTCTCTATATTACCTCATCAGACTATGGGAGGTGTGTTCAGTACTCTCTATATTACCTCATCAGACTATGGGAGGTGTGTTCAGTACTCTCTGTATTACCTCATCAGATTATGGGAGGTGTGTTCAGTACTCTCTATATTACCTCATCAGACTATGGGAGGTGTGTTCAGTACTCTCTATATTACCTCATCAGACTATGGGAGGTGTGTTCAGTACTCTCTATATTACCTCATCAGACTGTGGGAGGTGTGTTCAGTACTCTCTATATTACCTCATCAGACTGTGGGAGGTGTGTTCAGTACTCTCTATATTACCTCATCAGACTATGGGAGGTGTGTTCAGTACTCTCTATATTACCTCATCAGACTATGGGAGGTGTGTTCAGTACTCTCTATATTACCTCATCAGACTATGGGAGGTGTGTTCAGTACTCTCTATATTACCTCATCAGACTATGGGAGGTGTGTTCAGTACTCTCTATATTACCTCATCAGACTATGGGAGGTGTGTTCAGTACTCTCTATATTACCTCATCAGACTATGGGAGGTGTGTTCAGTACTCTCTATATTACCTCATCAGACTATGGGAGGTGTGTTCAGTACTCTCTATATTACCTCATCAGACTATGGGAGGTGTGTTCAGTACTCTCTATATTACCTCATCAGACTATGGGAGGTGTGTTCAGTACTCTCTATATTACCTCATCAGACTGTGGGAGGTGTGTTCAGTACTCTCTATATTACCTCATCAGACTGTGGGAGGTGTGTTCAGTACTCTCTATATTACCTCATCAGACTATGGGAGGTGTGTTCAGTACTCTCTATATTACCTCATCAGACTATGGGAGGTGTGTTCAGTACTCTCTATATTACCTCATCAGACTATGGGAGGTGTGTTCAGTACTCTCTATATTACCTCATCAGACTATGGGAGGTGTGTTCAGTACTCTCTATATTACCTCATCAGACTATGGGAGGTGTGTTCAGTACTCTCTATATTACCTCATCAGACTATGGGAGGTGTGTTCAGTACTCTCTATATTACCTCATCAGACTATGGGAGGTGTGTTCAGTACTCTCTATATTACCTCATCAGACTATGGGAGGTGTGTTCAGTACTCTCTATATTACCTCATCAGACTATGGGAGGTGTGTTCAGTACTCTCTATATTACCTCACCAGACTATGGGAGGTGTGTTCAGTACTCTCTATATTACCTCATCAGACTGTGGGAGGTGTGTTCAGTACTCTCTATATTACCTCATCAGACTGTGGGAGGTGTGTTCAGTACTCTCTATATTACCTCATCAGACTATGGGAGGTGTGTTCAGTACTCTCTATATTACCTCATCAGACTATGGGAGGTGTGTTCAGTACTCTCTATATTACCTCATCAGACTATGGGAGGTGTGTTCAGTACTCTCTATATTACCTCATCAGACTATGGGAGGTGTGTTCAGTACTCTCTATATTACCTCATCAGACTGTGGGAGGTGTGTTCAGTACTCTCTATATTACCTCATCAGACTATGGGAGGTGTGTTCAGTACTCTCTATATTACCTCATCAGACTATGGGAGGTGTGTTCAGTACTCTCTATATTACCTCATCAGACTATGGGAGGTGTGTTCAGTACTCTCTATATTACCTCATCAGACTGTGGGAGTTGTGTTCAGTACTCTCTATATTACCTCATCAGACTATGGGAGGTGTGTTCAGTACTCTCTATATTACCTCATCAGACTATGGGAGGTGTGTTCAGTACTCTCTATATTACCTCATCAGACTATGGGAGGTGTGTTCAGTACTCTCTATATTACCTCATCAGACTGTGGGAGGTGTGTTCAGTACTCTCTATATTACCTCATCAGACTATGGGAGGTGTGTTCAGTACTCTCTATATTACCTCATCAGACTGTGGGAGGTGTGTTCAGTACTCTCTATATTACCTCATCAGACTATGGGAGGTGTGTTCAGTACTCTCTATATTACCTCATCAGACTATGGGAGGTGTGTTCAGTACTCTCTATATTACCTCATCAGACTATGGGAGGTGTGTTCAGTACTCTCTATATTACCTCATCAGACTATGGGAGGTGTGTTCAGTACTCTCTATATTACCTCATCAGACTATGGGAGGTGTGTTCAGTACTCTCTATATTACCTCATCAGACTATGGGAGGTGTGTTCAGTACTCTCTATATTACCTCATCAGACTATGGGAGGTGTGTTCAGTGTGGTACTATTGTACTCCATGTGTCTTTCTAGAGCGATTCACAGAGAGTGAACTTGGCAGTTTGTATAATCTCATTAAATACAGTACACAACATTAAGCCATGTTATTTAGCTGTTCATTCAGCCCAGTCAAGACAATATGCCATATATTTCACAAGTTAAAACACAACAGACTGTTTATCAGATCTGTTGGGGAATGCAGGGCAGGGCGGCAATATGGAGGAGCGGCAATATGGAGGAGCAGCAATATGGAGGAGTGGCAATATGGAGGAGCGGCAATATGGAGGAGCGGCAATATGGAGGAGCGGCAATATGGAGGAGCGGCAATATGGAGGAGCAGCAATATGGAGGAGCAGCAATATGGAGGAGCGGCAATATGGAGGAGGAGCAATATGGAGGAACAGCAATATGGAGGAGCGGCAATATGGAGGAGCGGCAATATGGAGGAGCGGCAATATGGAGGAGCGGCAATAGGAGGAGCGGCAATATGGAGGAGCGGCAATATGGAGGAGCGGCAATATGGAGGAGCAGCAATATGGAGGAGCAGCAATATGGAGGAGCGGCAATATGGAGGAGCAGCAATATGGAGGAGCAGCAATATGGAGGAGCGGCAATATGGAGGAGCGGCAATATGGAGGAGCGGCAATATGGAGGAGCGGCAATATGGAGGAGCAGCAATATGGAGGAGCAGCAATATGGAGGAGCGGCAATATGGAGGAGCAGCAATATGGAGGAGCGGCAATATGGAGGAGCGGCAATATGGAGGAGCGGCAATATGGAGGAGCGGCAATATGGAGGAGCAGCAATATGGAGGAGCAGTAATATGGAGGAGCGGCAATATGGAGGAGTAGTAATATGGAGGAGCAGCAATATGGAGGAGCAGTAATATGGAGGAGCAGCAATATGGAGGAGCGGCAATATGGAGGAGCGGCAATATGGAGGAGCGGCAATATGGAGGAGCGGCAATATGGAGGAGCAGCAATATGGAGGAGCGGCAATATGGAGGAGCAGTAATATGGAGGAGCAGCAATATGGAGGAGCGGCAATATGGAGGAGCAGCAATATGGAGGAGCGGCAATATGGAGGAGCAGCAATATGGAGGAGCAGTATTATGGTGAGGCTTATAGATAAGCTTCTCAATCTTTTTCCCAAAGCAAGAGACAGGCTCCACAGCCTGCAGACGTTGACTGGATGTGTCTCTTGCTCCACAGCCTGCAGACGTTGACTAGATGTTGACATACAGATAACCTCTCCTCAACACAGAGTACTGTAGCATGTACACTGTTTTCCATTCTGTATGATTCTGACAAGGTTTCAGATTGTCATCATCTCATTCCTCTGTTAGATGGGATGGCTTGACTTGACTAACGTCTTTTCTGAATAGCTCCCATGTTATTCCCCAAGTATAATGGAACTTTAGAAGCGTTTGACGGACTGTTTTATAATCATGGTGATCAGTGAATCATACTACTTGTGATACATGCACTAACATCGTTTTCACCTATTCTGTATTTACTGTTTAGGAAGCAGACATGGACCCAGAAACAGAGGTAGAAAGAGGTAGGGTCTGAGCCAGATCAGAGGATCTCCAGTCTGTAAACGACTCATTTACTCCAGAAAGGGGGTATCACAATTACCTAATCATCAAGGAACAACATTTTGCAGCATTTTACACAGTGAGCATAGATGAGACTAATTTAGTAAATGTACCCTCCAGTCACATAATTACATATCATTTTACTGGCATAATTAACTCATTTAAATACTATTCTTCAAGAGCGTCAATTGATATTACAGAGCATTCAGGCTCCTCTCCTCCCCTCCCCCCTCCTCTCCCCTCCTCTCTTCTCCTCCCCTCTCCCCTCCTCTCCCCTCAGCTCATCCCCTCCTCTCCTCTCCTCTCCTCTCCTCTCCTCTCCTCTCCTCTCCTCTCCTCTCCTCTCCTCTCCTCTCCTCTCCTCTCCTCTCCTCTCCTCTCTCCACGTGGGCTGCATGCTGATGACAGACAACACATGGCAGAGCACTAACAGCCTTGGCCCGGTTCCTGGAGTCCCTGGGTTGGATAGATGGCACTGCTGGCACTGGGAGGTGCCAATTGGGGCTATGCGGGTGTCTGCTATCGTCGGTTAACACTTGATCTGATTGATCTGGGCCTTAATTACAGGCTCATGCCAGCCTGCTGAGGAATGTCAAAGGTGGAAGTGTGTCATCTTCTTTTCAGACTCAGACAGCTGGACCTGAATCCTGGTCTATTTCAAAGACTCACTGTTTAAAACCTAGATCTCTATTAAAACCTAGGCAACAAGCCTGTCAGTCATCATTCAATCAGACAGAGAAGAACAGAGAAGAACAGTTACACTTTACTAAACATTTACTAATGAATGTATAATAATATTAATGTGGGTTTTCTAGTGTCTGAATTGAAAGTATTTCTTCCTGATGTGTCACTAGCACCATTAGGTATGCAGGTCTTGGTTAATAAAGACAATATGCTAATTCAGCTAAACTTTACATCCTCCACTGATACTGTTTTAATGAATAATGTTCTTCATGGCTTGGTGAGGTTCAGAGTGATTTAATAAATAATGTTCTTCATGGCTTGGTGAGGTACAGAGTGATTTAATAAATACTGTTCTTCATGGCTTGGTGAGGTACAGAGTGATTTAATAAATAATGTTCTTCATGGCTTTATGAGGTACAGAGTGATTTAATAAATACTGTTCTCCGTGGCTTGGTGAGGTACAGAGTGATTTAATAAATACTGTTCTTCATGGCTTGGTGAGATACAGAAGGGACGCCACCAGCTGGACGCCACCAGCTGGACCAGGAGGGGCGCCACCAGCTGGACGCCACCAGCTGGACCAGGAGGGGCGCCACCAGCTGGACCAGGAGGGGCGCCACCAGCTGGACGCCACCAGCTGGACCAGGAGGGACGCCACCACAACACAGTTGAACAAGTCGGAGAGGTACTGATCATGGAACATTTCCTCCGCACCCTGTCCCCTGAAGTGCGAGTGTGGGTCAAAGAACACAGACTGGCCAGCGTGCTGCTGAGCTAACGGAGTCCTTCATCTCTAGTGCAGTCCTTCATCTCTGTTAGCCCTGCTGAGCTAGTGGAGTCCTTCATCTCTAGTGGAGTCCTTCATCTCTGCTGAGCTAGTGGAGTCCTTCATCTCTGCTGAGCTAGTGGAGTCCTTCATCTCTGCTGAGCTAGTGGAGTCCTTCATCTCTGCTGAGTTAGTGGAGTCCTTCATCTCTGCTGAGCTAGTGGAGTCCTTCATCTCTGTTGAGCTAGTGGAGTCCTTCATCTCTGCTGAGCTAGTGGAGTCCTTCATCTCTGCTGAGTTAGTGGAGTCCTTCATCTCTGCTGAGCTAGTGGAGTCCTTCATCTCTGCTGAGCTAGTGGAGTCCTTCATCTCTGCTGAGCTAGTGGAGTCCTTCATCTCTGCTGAGCTAGTGAAGTACTTCATCTCTGCTGAGCTACTGGAGTCATTCATCTCTGCTGAGCTAGTGGAGTCCTTCATCTCTGCTAGCCCTGCTGAGCTAGTGGAGTCATTCATCTCTGCTGAGCTAGTGGAGTCCTTCATCTCTGCTAGCCCTGCTGAGCTAGTGGAGTCATTCATCTCTGCTGAGCTAGTGGAGTCCTTCATCTCTGCTAGCCCTGCTGAGCTAGTGGAGTCCTTCATCTCTGCTGAGCTAGTGGAGTCCTTCATCTCTGCTGAGCTAGTGGAGTCCTTCATCTCTGCTGAGCTAGTGGAGTCCTTCATCTCTGCTGAGCTAGTGGATTCCTTCATCTCTGCTGAGCTAGTGGAGTCCTTCATCTCTGCTGAGCTAGTGGAGTCCTTCATCTCTGCTGAGCTGGTGGAGTCCTTCATCACTGCTGAGCTAGTGGAGTCCTTCATCTCTGCTGAGCTAGTGGAGTCCTTCATCTCTGCTGAGCTAGTGGAGTCCTTCATCTCTGCTGAGCTAGTGGAGTCCTTCATCTCTGCTGAGCTAGTGGAGTCCTTCATCTCTGCTGAGCTAGTGGAGTCCTTCATCTCTGCTGAGCTAGTGGAGTCCTTAATCTCTGCTGAGCTAGTGGAGTCTTTCATCTCTGCTGAGCTAGTGGAGTCCTTCATCTCTGCTAGCCCTGCTGAGCTAGTGGAGTCCTTCATCTCTGCTGAGCTAGTGGAGTCCTTCATCTCTGCTGAGCTAGTGGAGTCCTTCATCACTGCTGAGTTAGTGGAGTCCTTCATCTCTGCTGAGCTAGTGGAGTTATTCATTTCTGCTAGCCCTGCTGAGCTAGTGGAGTCCTTCATCTCTGCTGAGCTAGTGGAGTCCTTCATCTCTGCTGAGCTAGTGGAGTCCTTCATCTCTGCTGAGCTAGTGGAGTCCATCTCTGCTGAGCTAGTGGAGTCCTTCATCTCTGCTGAGCTAGTGGAGTCCTTCATCTCTGCTAGCCCTGCTGAGCTAGTGGAGTCCGTCATCTCTGCTGAGCTAGTGGAGTCCTTCATCTCTGCTGAGCTAGTGGAGTCCTTCATCTCTGCTAAGCTAGTGGAGTCCTTCATCTCTGCTGAGCTAGTGGAGTCCTTCATCTCTGCTGAGCTAGTGGAGTCCTTCATCTCTGCTGAGCTAGTGGAGTCCTTCATCTCTATTGAGCTAGTGGAGTTCTTCATCTCTGCTGAGCTAGTGGAGTCCTTAATCTCTGCTGAGCTAGTGGAGTCCTTCATCTCTGCTGAGCTAGTGGAGTCCTTCATCTCTGCTAGCCCTGCTGAGCTAGTGGAGTCCTTCAACTCTGCTGAGCTAGTGGAGTCCTTCATCTCTGCTGAGCTAGTAAGTCCTTCATCACTGCTGAGCTAGTGGAGTCCTTCATCTCTGCTGAGCTAGTGGAGTTATTCATCTCTGCTAGCCCTGCTGAGCTAGTGGAGTCCTTCATCTCTGCTGAGCTAGTGGAGTCCTTCATCTCTGCTGAGCTAGTGGAGTCCTTCATCTCTGCTAGCCCTGCTGAGCTAGTGGAGTCCGTCATCTCTGCTGAGCTAGTGGAGTCCTTCATCTCTGCTGAGCTACTGGAGTCCTTCATCTCTGCTGAGCTAGTGGAGTCCTTCATCTCTGCTGGGCTAGTGGAGTCCTTCATCTCTGCTGAGCTAGTGGAGTACTTCATCTCTGCTGAGCTAGTGGAGTCCTTCATCTCTGCTGAGCTAGTGGAGTCCTTCATCTCTGTTGAGCTAGTGGAGTCCTTCATCTCTGCTGAGCTAGCGGAGTCCTTCATCTCTGCTGAGCTAGTGGAGTCCTTCATCTCTGCTAGCCCTGCTGAGCTAGTGGAGTCCTTCATCTCTGCTGAGCTAGTGGAGTCCTTCATCTCTGCTGAGCTAGTGGAGTCCTTCATCTCTGCTGAGCTAGTGGAGTCCTTCATCTCTGCTAGCCCTGCTGAGCTAGTGGAGTCCTTCATCTCTGCTGAGCTAGTGGAGTCCTTCATCTCTGCTGAGCTAGTGGAGTCCTTCATCTCTGCTAGCCCTGCTGAGCTAGTGGAGTCCTTCATCTCTGCTGAGCTAGTGGAGTCCTTCATCTCTGCTGAGCTAGTGGAGTCCTTCATCTCTGCTGAGCTAGTGGAGTCCTTCATCTCTGCTAGCCCTGCTGAGCTAGTGGAGTCCTTCATCTCTGCTGAGCTAGTGGAGTCCTTCATCTCTGCTGAGCTAGTGGAGTCCTTCATCTCTGCTAGCCCTGCTGAGCTAGTGGAGTCCTTCATCTCTGCTGAGCTAGTGGAGTCCTTCATCTCTGCTGAGCTAGTGGAGTCCTTCATCTCTGCTGAGCTAGCGGAGTCCTTCATCTCTGCTGAGCTAGTGGAGTCCTTCATCTCTGCTTAGCTAGTGGAGTCCTTCATCTCTGCTGAGCTAGTGGATTCCTTCATCTCTGCTGAGCTAGTGGAGTCCTTCATCTCTGCTAGCCCTGCTGAGCTAGTGGAGTCCTTCATCTCTGCTGAGCTAGTGGAGTCCTTCATCTCTGCTGAGCTAGTGGAGTCCTTCATCTCTGCTAGCCCTGCTGAGCTAGTGGAGTCCTTCATCTCTGCTGAGCTAGTGGAGTTCTTCATCTCTGCTGAGCTAGTGGAGTCCTTCATCTCTGCTGAGCTAGTGGAGTCCTTCATCTCTGCTAGCACTGCTGAGTTAGTGGAGTCCTTCATCTCTGCTAGCCCTGCTGAGCTAGTGGAGTCCTTCATCTCTGCTGAGCTAGTGGAGTCCTTCATCTCTGCTGAGCTAGTGGAGTCCTTCATCTCTGCTGAGCTAGTGGAGTCCTTCATCTCTGCTGAGCTAGTGGAGTCCTTCATCTCTGCTGAGCTAGTGGAGTCCTTCATCTCTGCTGAGCTAGTGGAGTCCTTCATCTCTGCTGAGCTAGTGGAGTCCTTCATCTCTGCTGAGCTAGTGGAGTCCTTCATCTCTGCTGAGCTAGTGGAGTCCTTCATCTCTGTTGAGCTAGTGGAGTCCTTCATCTCTGCTGAGCTAGTGGAGTCCTTCATCTCTGCTGAGCTAGTGGAGTCCTTCATCTCTGCTGAGCTAGTGGAGTCCTTCATCTCTGCTGAGCTAGTGGAGTCCTTCATCTCTGCTGAGCTAGTGGAGTCCTTCATCTCTGCTGAGCTAGTGGAGTCCTTCATCTCTGCTGAGCTAGTGGAGTCCTTCATCTCTGCAGAGCTAGTGGAGTCCTTCATCTCTGCTGAGCTAGTGGAGTCCTTCATCTCTGCTGAGCTAGTGGAGTCCTTGCTCCAAGGTGAAGTTGAAGACCAGAAACCAGTAACGTATGTGAGCAATAAACTGTATCTGAGAGATACTCAGTACGCTGTTGTTGAGCTTCAATGTCTGGCCGTGAAGTGGACCCTAGACAACTTCAAATACTACCCTCCAATAGCTCCACAAGATGAGAGACTCAAATACTCCCTGGTTCGACAACAAGGCCTCCGAGCAGACAGCACCTCTCGCTACGATGTCATACTGCCTAGTTCGACAACAAGGCCTCCGAGCAGACAGCACCTCTCGCTACGATGTCATACTGCCTAGTTCGACAACAAGGCCTCCGAGCAGACAGCAACTCTCGCTACGATGTCATACTGCCTAGTTCGACAACAAGGCCTCCGAGCAGACAGAACCTCTTCCTACGATGTCATACTGCCTGGTTCGACAACAAGGCCTCCGAGCAGACAGAACCTCTTCCTACGATGTCATACTGCCTGGTTCGACAACAAGGCCTCTGAGCAGACAGAACCTCTTCCTACGATGTCATACTGCCTGGTTCGACAACAAGGCCTCCGAGCAGACAGAACCTCTTCCTACGATGTCATACTGCCTGGTTCGACAACAAGGCCTCCGAGCAGACAGAACCTCTTCCTACGATGTCATACTGCCTGGTTCGACAACAAGGCCTCCTTGCAGACAGCGCCTCTCGTTACGATGTCATACTGCCTGGTTCGACAACAAGGCCTCCGAGCAGACAGCGCCTCTCGCTACGATGTCATACTGCCTGCTTGACCTAATCTAGATCTAATCTAGTGTATTCATTGTAGATGTCAATAATGATATATCACTAGATCGAATCTGGTGTCTTCCTAGTAGATGTTAATAATGATATATCACTAGATCTAATCCAGTGTCTTTCTTGTAGATGTCAATAATGACATATCACTAGATCTAATCTAGTGTCTTCCTTGTAGATGTAAATAATGATATATCACTAGATCTAATCTGGTGTCTTCCTTGTAGAGGGGGAACAGAACATAGAGGTCTTCATAATCACAAAGGGGAACCGAACATAGAGTCTTCATAATCACTCAGGGGAACATACAGGTCTTCATAATCACTCAGGGGAACAGAACATAGAGGACTTCAGAATCACTCAGGGGAACATACAGGTCTTCATAATCACACAGGGGAACAGAACATAGAGAGATGGGAGGTGATGAGGGGAGGGGTGGGTTGGGAAGGAGATGGGAGGTGGAGAGGGGAGGAGTGGGGTGGGAAGGAGATGGGAGGTGGTGAGGGGAGGGGTGGGAAGGAGATGGGAGGTGGTGAGGGGAGGAGTGGGGTGGGAAGGAGATGGGAGGTGGTGTGGAGGGGTGGGAAGGAGATGGGAGGTGGTGAGGGGAGGAGTGGGAAGGAGATGGGAGGTGGTGAGGGGAGGGGTGGGAAGGAGATGGGAGGTGGTGAGGGGAGGAGTGGGAAGGAGATGGGAGGTGGTGAGGGGAGGAGTGGGAAGGAGATGGGAGGTGGTGAGGGGAGGGGAAGGAGATGGGAGGTGGTGAGGGGAGGGGGTGGGAAGGAGATGGGAGGTGGTGAGGGGAGGGGTGGGAAGGAGATGGGAGGTGGTGAGGGGAGGAGTGGGGTGGGAAGGAGATGGGAGGTGGTGTGGAGGGTGGGAAGGAGATGGGAGGTGGTGAGGGGAGGAGTGGGAAGGAGATGGGAGGTGGTGAGGGGAGGGGTGGGAAGGAGATGGGAGGTGGTGAGGGAGGAGTGGGAAGGAGATGGGAGGTGGTGAGGGGAGGAGTGGGAAGGAGATGGGAGGTGGTGAGGGGAGGAGTGGGAAGGAGATGGGAGGTGGTGTATGGGGAGGAGTGGGGTGGGAAGGAGATGGGAGGTGGTGTGGAGGGGTGGGAAGGAGATGGGAGGTGGTGAGGGGAGGGGTGGGAAGGAGATGGGAGGTGGTGAGGGGAGGGGTGGGAAGGAGATGGGAGGTGGTGTGGAGGGGTGGGAAGGAGATGGGAGGTGGTGAGGGGAGGGGTGGGAAGGAGATGGGAGGTGGTGAGGGGAGGAGTGGGAAGGAGATGGGAGGTGGTGTGGAGGGGTGGGAAGGAGATGGGAGGTGGTGAGGGGAGGAGTGGGAAGGAGATGGGAGGTGGTGAGGGGAGGGGCTACGGTGTTAACAGACCATCTGTAACTGTGTCATGTTGGATTACAGTGAGGGAGGAGAACACAAAGGAAAGGGGGAGGAGAAGAGAAGAAGAGGAGAAGAGGAAAGCCTCTCCCAGACAGGTCCTTATCCTGGAATAAAGACTTAATCCCTCAGCCTCTCCTACTCCCTCCCTCCCTCCCTCTCTCGCTCTCTCGCTCTCTCTCTCTCTCATTCTCTCCTTCTCCCTCTCTCTCTCCCTCTCTCTCCCACTCTACAGGGCTGCTAGCTGTACCAGATGTAGGACTCTGTGTCCCCGTGGGACCCTGCTCAGCTCTGCTCTGGGAGCCAGCTGTAGATTGATCTACGCCATGTTAAGAGGAGCACAAAGACCTCTGGGGCGAAGCTACGCTACGATGCTACGATGCTACGATGCTACGACGCTACGATGCTACGACGCTACGATGCTACGATGCTACGGTACCTTTACTCTGAGGAACACTGAGGTATCCAGATGGATCATCAAGATGGATCCTGGTGGGAAGATCCAACCTGTCTGATCTCATCACGGTGTTCTGTGTTGCCTGGTGATAATGAAAAACACAATGCAAGGGCCACCCACCAAAAATGTGTTGTTCCGTCGTCCAGGAAGCTGACATAGAAAGTTGCATGTCAGGCATTTCACAAAGATGAGTAAAAGCAGCTAAATTCTGATAGGCTAGTTCTGAGATCTGATTTGCACCCTGACTTCATCCTACCTCCATCTCCAAACCCACACAGCCCGTGAAGAGCGTCCTTCAGATCTGCCCAGGCATGTAACACATTAAGAACATTTACCCAATGCATAACCTCCCAGACTTAGGCATTACGACCAGTGTGTTATTATACCACAGATATACTCTTGATAAGTCTGGCTGTGGAGCAACACTCCAGCTACATGACTATTGCACATGTTACCCTCCTCTCCTGGGTCCTCTCTTGGTAACTGCCAGTGAATAATGCATGACAGAGACACTGGAAGACAGTGGTATATACTGTATAATGGGTTAGTGTGGTTTGGTGCATAATATGAGCTGATTGCGTGGAACATACACAGGGAGGATAGCATGTCGTTATGACTGTCACATGACACATGCCTTATGCCTTTTGATACACATTGAATTATTTAATCTCTTCCTGTCTGACACCAACACACGAGGAGCTGGTGAGATCTCGTATCTTAACAATAGTATATGATGCTAAAATTGAAGCCTTGATCAAAAACGGTCTCAAATAAGTACTTTTCATTTTTATGTGTTTTATTTGAGAGTGTTCTCTGGTGTGTAATTATTGTGAATTCTTTTTCCTTTCTCAAGATTCATCTGGTGCTGGAGAAAAAATCTAAACAATTACTTGAGAAGAAAATGTTGGTTTATATAATTATGTCCAAGTAAAAGATAATTCCATAATGAAATTCTATTTTGAGCCCTTCAAAAATAATATTACAGGAACCCAATTTCCTTCTCTACGATTTCTGAACCATAAAATTAGAAACTTAAAGACTTCCTCGTTGAATAAAAGTTTCAGGGAGCAAATAATGATAGTTGAAATATAAATAAATTAGATAAGGTTCTATAATTATAATATTATCATCAGTCCCCAAATTTATTTTTCTAACTTTAAAGATCATGATGTTCTTTATATAACTCAATTTCCCTAGCTGTATTTATTTATTATGATACTGAGTCCCCATCCTCTAAAATCCCCACATTTCTTCACAGACTGTCAGCTTTCAGAGTTATCAGAGAATTAAATAAGTAGCGTGTGTGTAAGGGTGGCTGGTAGTTGGAGAGCAAGGAGAGGAAGGATGGAAGATCCAGAGCAGGGTTTTTATTGTCAGGCTCTAGGAGCCAACAACAACAAGATGCTGGACCAGGCTCAAAGTAAATAATAAACAGATTTTTTTTAAATGAGTCAAACGAATACAAAGACTGAAGATCAGTCTGACTAGCCCCTAGGACTCACATCAGCCCCAACTAACCCCCCGCAGAGATAGGCAGCCATTTTGTATTCAATCTCCCATAAAGCTCGAGACCTGAGCATTTCTACCCTCCAGCCACTGGCAGAGACCAGGTGACAGCAAATAGGAAATAGGAAGCACCTTGTCAAACTAAGCCCTTAGGAGGGAGTTATCACACGATAATTGCGGGTTCGAGGGCCTTATTGTTTTTGCCAACACATAAAAAAAAGATGAACGACATGTTTTATTTAAAAACGTTATTTTAATGAGTCCATTTGTTTTATTTCATCCTTCCCCCAGCCGATATAGTCTATATCGGCTATATTTGAGCAGACACATGCACATTTGTGGCCTGCTGGAGGTCATTTTGCAGGGCTCTGGCAGTGCTCCTCCTGCTCCTCCTTGCACAAAGGCGGAGGTAGCAGTCCTGCTGCTGGGTTGTTGCCCTCCTACGGCCTCCTCCACATCTCCTGATGTACTGGCCTGTCTCCTGGTAGCGCCTCCATGCTCTGGACACTACGCTGACAGACACAGCAAACCTTCTTGCCACAGCTCGCATTGATGTGCCATCCTGGATGAGCTGCACTACCTGAGCCACTTGTGTGGGTTGTAGACTCCGTCTCATGCTACCACTAGAGTGAAAGCACCGCCAGCATTCAAAAGTGACCAAAACATCAGCCAGGAAGCATAGGAACTGAGAAGTGGTCTGTGGTCACCACCTGCAAAACCAGTCCTTTATTGGGGGTGTCTTGCTAATTGCCTATAATTTCCACCTGTTGTCTATTCCATTTGCACAACAGCATGTGAAATGTATTGTCAATCACTGTTGCTTCCTAAGTGGACAGTTTGATTTCACAGAAGTGTGATTGACTTGGAGTTACATTGTGTTGTTTAAGTGTTCCCTTAATTTTTTTGAGCAGTGTATATAGATATAGTCCGGGCAAAAGCCAGTTGTTAGTTCTGAGGTTCTGAAGTTGCAAAACCAAACAGGCTGGTCATTAAAGGGGCAATCAGTAGTTGCTACATTCATTTTTGGACTTATAAATGAATGATATGTACCCATTCTTCTTGAAGAATGCAACTTATAAATGCCTCGTGAGCTTAGTTTGACTGTCACACCCCATCAGAACTTGTTTTACTCCAATGTTTGTAAATAAAGTAAATGTAAACAAACTCTATACAGCCTTAAAACATATCATGGTCAGTACTCGCATCCATAGCTCTGGTTATGAATCTGAGAGTGGTTACATTTCTCCAGCCCCATCCCTCAGCTTTTTACTGAAACAGGGGTGGGGAAAACGCTTTGTTATTGTTTCAACTGCTGATTGCCGCTTTTCATTTTTGGGGATTTATTTATCCAGTCGTTCATTCTATTCATTCCACGTTCTTATGCTAAACAAATCACTGGCGTGTAGCTATCTAGGGTTCGATGATGACGAGAGACATTAACTTCAATAAATCATTTGGAAATAGGCAACAAGTATTAAATAGGTAAAAACCAGCTGATTGTCAAGTCAAGAATATAGTTATGGAGGATAGTTAGCTAGGCTAACGTTACTTCTCCTCTGCTAGCTAGCTAGCCAACTAAAGGCAAGCTAACGCACAGTCACCTCAAGCAGCTGAAAGGACAGCAAACTTTTCATTTGTTTACCTTCGTTTCTATGTTGCCATTTCTTTGGACATACAGTGAGGGAAAAAAGTATTTGATCCCCTGCTGATTTTGTACGTTTGCCCACTGACAAAGAAATGATCAGTCTATAATTTTAATGGTAGGTTTATTTGAACAGTGAGAGACAGAATAACAACAAAAAAATCCAGAAAAACGCATGTCAAAAATGTTATAAATTGATTTGCATTTTAATGAGGGAAATAAGTATTTGACCCCTCTGCAAAACATGACTTAGTACTTGGTGGCAAAACCCTTGTTGGAAATCACAGAGGTCAGACGTTTCTTGTAGTTGGCCACCAGGTTTGCACACATCTCAGGAGGGATTTTGTCCCACTCCTCTTTGCAGATCTTCTCCAAGTCATTAAGGTTTCGAGGCTGACGTTTGGCAACTCGAACCTTCAGCTCCCTCCACTGATTTTCTATGGGATCATGGTCTGTAGACTGGCTAGGCCACTCCAGGACCTTAATGTGCTTCTTCTTGAGCCACTCCTTTGTTGCCTTGGCCGTGTGTTAAACATACATTTCTCTCCCCTTTCCATAGAGGGGTCAGTCTCCCCTTCCCATAGAGGGGTCAGTCTCCCCTTTCCATAGAGGGGTCAGTCTCCCCTTTCCATAGAGGGGTCAGTCTCCCCTTTCCATAGAGGAGTCAGTCTCCCCTTTCCATAGAGGGGTCAGTCTCCCCTTTCCATAGAGGGGTCAGTCTCCCCTTCCCATAGAGGGGTCAGTCTCCCCTTTCCATAGAGGGGTCAGTCTCCCCTTTCCATAGAGGGGTCAGTCTCCCCTTTCCATAGAGGGGTCAGTCTCCCCTTCCCATAGAGGGGTCAGTCTCCCCTTCCCATAGAGGGGTCAGTCTCCCCTTCCCATAGAGGGGTCAGTCTCCCCTTTCCATAGAGGGGTCAGACGCTACAGACGTTTACGTCAGAAGACCGATTTTCGGGACGACTGACGGTCAGACAAACACCGCTGTATCTCTGTCACCTTTCACCTCAGATGAGGAAGTGCGACATCGGAGGATGCGGTGCATTGAAATTCATCCAATGCAGAAAAAACAGACACCTCTATTTTAAAATTAAGGATTTTTATGGGGAAATTTTATGTTTTGTAACTTAAATCGATGCACCGGTGTGTCAATCGACTCTAGGGGGTTAAAAACGATTTTGTAATTTCCAACTTAAAATGTCAGACTTGATTTGTACTAATGAAAAATGTATCAACCCCTACAAAGAATGTCCATTAATTATAATCCACATAATAATTCACATTTCCTGTTGCTGCAGGATTATTTTCCTGCTGTAAGAAACTGGGTCAAATTAAGATGCGGCATCAGTAACAGAGGTAGTTTCTATATAGTTTCCATGCTCAGGCCTCCAGTCTCAGTCAGCAGGCTGTAACATGGAAGTACAGGACTGGAATTGCAGAAGTGAAAACAGATGGACCAGCTAAACTGCCCAGCTAAAGGAACCAGAGAGAATGCAAAGTCATGGTTTCTCTGTTTACTGCATTGACCAACAAAGTCATGGTTTCTCTGTGTACTGCATTGACCAACAAAGTCATGGTTTCTCTGTTTACTGCATTGACCAACAAAGTCATGGTTTCTCTGTTTACTGCATTGACCTGACAGAGCTGGAGAGGATCTGCAGAGAAGAATGGGAGAAACTCCCCAAATACAGATGTGCCAAGCTTGTAGCGTCATACCCAAGAAGACTTGAGGCAGTAATCGCTGCCAAAGGTGCTTCAACAAAGTACTGAGTAAAGGGTCTGAATACTTATGTAAATGTGATATTTCCATGTTTTATTTTTAATACATTTGCAAAATTTCTAAAAAACTGTTTTTGCTTTGTCATTATGGGGTATTGTGTGTAGATTGAAGAGGGAAAAAAACTATTTAATCCATTTTAGAATAAGACTAACGTAACAAAATGTGGAAAAGGTCAAGGGGTCTGAATACTTTCCGAATGCACTGGCCACTTTAATAATGGAACACTAGTCACTTAAATAACGTTGACATACTGCTTTACTCATCTCATATGTATATACTGTATTCTATTCTACTGTATTTTAGTCAATGCCACTCTGACATTGCTCGTCCTAATATATATATATTTCTTAATTCCATTATTTTACTTTTAGATGTGTGTATTGTTGTGAATTATTAGATAGAACTTTACTGTCGGAGCTAGGAACACAAGCATTTCACTACACCCACAATAACATCTGCTGAATATGTATATGTGACCAATACAATTAGATTTGATTTGTCCTCTCCACATCACAGGGTAACACCCTCCTGCGTCCTCTCCACATCACAGGGTAACACCCTCCTGCGTCCTCTCCATATCACAGGGTAACACCCTCCTGTGTCCTGTCCTCTCCACATCACAGGGTAACACCCTCCTGTGTCCTGTCCTCTCCACATCACAGGGTAACACCCTCCTGTGTCCTGTCCTCTCCACATCACAGGGTAACACCCTCCTGTGTCCTGTCCTCTACACATCACAGGGTAACACCCTCCTGTGTCCTGTCCTCTCCACATCACAGGGTAACACCCTCCTGTGTCCTGTCCTCTCCATATCACAGGGTAACACCCTCCTGTGTCCTGTCCTCTCCACATCACAGGGTAACACCCTCCTGTGTCCTGTCCTCTACACATCACAGGGTAACACCCTCCTGTGACCTGTCCTCTCCACATCACAGGGTAACACCCTCCTGTGTCCTGTCCTCTCCACATAACAGGGTAGCACCCTCCTGTGTCCTGTCCTCTACACATCACAGGGTAGCACCCTCCTGTGTCCTGTCCTCTCCACATCACAGGGTAACACCCTCCTGCGTCCTGTCCTCTCCACATCACAGGGTAGCACCCTCCTGTGTCCTGTCCTCTCCACATCACAGGGTAACACCCTCCTGTGTCCTGTCCTCTACACATCACAGGGTAGCACCCTCCTGCGTCCTGTCCTCTCCACATCACAGGGTAACACCCTCCTGTGTCCTCTCCACATCACAGGGTAACACCCTCCTGTGTCCTGTCCTCTCCACATCACAGGGTAACACCCTCCTGTGTCCTGTCCTCCACACATCACAGGGTAACACCCTCCTGTGTCCTGTCCTCTCCACATCACAGGGTAGCACCCTCCTGTGTCCTGTCCTCTCCACATCACAGGGTAACACCCTCCTGCGTCCTGTCCTCTCCACATCACAGGGTAACACCCTCCTGTGTCCTGTTCTCTACACATCACAGGGTAACACCCTCCTGTGTCCTGTCCTCTCCACATCACAGGGTAACACCCTCCTCACCCCAAGTCACCCAATACTAAACGTCCCACATAGTATTAGAGGTACTGGGGCACCATGGTAACCATACTGGTATTCACCCTCACCAGTGGAGCTTCTTCCTAGAAAGTCTCCTGGATCTTCTGTTGAAAGTCAGGACCTTTTCAGTTCCAAGGAAGACGAGAGGAGCAGAGCTGAGCGGGGTGGGTTAGGGTTAGGGTTAGGGAGCAGAGCTGAGCTGGGAGGGTTAGGGTTAGGGTTAGGGTTAGGGTTCGGGTTCGGGTTAGGGAGCAGAGCTGAACTGGGAGGGTTCGGGTTAGGGAGCAGAGCTGAGCTGGGAGGGTTAGGGTTAGGGTTAGGGTTCGGGTTCGGGTTAGGGAGCAGAGCTGAGCTGGGAGGGTTAGGGTTAGGGTTAGGAAGCAGAGCTGAGCTGGGAGGGTTAGGGTTAGGGAGCAGAGCTGAGGTGGGAGGGTTAGGGTTAACTAGTCGTCTCTCGTTGAAAGACAACAAACACTTCATTGAAGAATCCCGTCCATAGTTCCTTCTAGGAGTAGTACTGTTGACCAATCACACACAAAGGGGTGTAGACTTCAGCTACCAAACTTCGACTTCCCTGAATAAAAAATGTTGTGTGAATGAACAGCCGAAAAAAAACAGCCAAAACTAACAAAAACATCACAAAATGTCATCATAATAAATGCGTGAACTGTTTCGACTGGGAAGCATCCAGTAAACTTAAGCTGTCAGCAAGAGTGGCAACAATATCTCACAGTCTCACTGCAGAAGTAGACGTCACATTTAGAATGTTTTGTTTCTCTGTATCCTTCCATTTCTCCAAATGTCAAATTTAGAAGTTAAGGGTTAAGTTAAGGCACTCATTCCTAATGGTTAAGGTAAGGGTTAAGGTTTGGGATAGGGTTAAAATATTAAGTTAAGGCACTAATTCCTAATGGTTAAGGTAAGGGTGAAGGTTTGGGTTTGGGTTAAAATATTAAGTTAAGGCACTCATTCCTAATGGTTAAGGTAAGGGTTAAGGTTTGGGTTAGGGTTAAAGCTGCAATATGCAACTTTTTGGGCGACCTGACCAAATTCACATAGAAACGTGAGTAATAGATCTGTCATTCTCATTGAAATCAAGTCTAAGAAGTGGTAGATCTGTTCTATGTGTACTATTTCTATGCTTAAGTTTCATTTTTGCGTCTTTTACTTTTGGTTTTGTACACCAGCTTCAAACAGCTGAAAATACCATATTTTTGGTTATGGAAAATATAATTCACAGCGGTTTAGATGGTACAATGATTCTCTACACGACACTCTCAGAAAAAATGATTTTTCAGCTGTCCCCATAGGAGAACCCTTTTTGGTTCCAGGTAGAACCCTTTTGGTTCCAGGTAGAATCCTTGTCGGTTCCATGTAGAACCCTTTCGCCAGAGGGTTCTACATGGAACCCAAACAGGGTTCTTCAAAGGGTTCTCCTATGGGGACAGCCGGTGAACACTTTTAGGTTCTAGATAGCACCTTTTTTTCTAAGAGTGTATACTTGCTTGTTCTGCCACATAAACTGAAATTAGGCTTTACTTATTACTTTTACAATTTAAGCAACCAGGAAATGCCGGAGCGGTTTCTGCATAGTGCATCATTAATTAATCACTAACCCTAACCCTACGACTGGGATCGCTACGGCCTTCTGATCCAGTCATGGGATTACAACTGGGATCGCTACGGCCTTCTGATCCAGTCATGGGATTACAACTGGGATCGCTACGACCTTCTGATCCAGTCATGGGATTACAACTGGGATCGCTACGGCCTTCTGATCCAGTCATGGGATTACAACTGGGATCGCTACGACCTTCTGATCCAGTCATGGGATTACAACTGGGATCGCTACGACCTTCTGATCCAGTCATGGGATTACAACTGGGATCGCTACGGCCTTCTGATCCAGTCATGGGATTACAACTGGGATCGCTACGACCTTCTAATAATATAATAATAATAATATGCCATTTAGCAGACGCTTTTATCCAAAGCGACTTACAGTCATGCGTGCATACATTTTTGTGTATGGGTGGTCCCGGGGATCGAACCCACTACCTTGGCGTTACAAGCGCCGTGCTCTACCAGCTGAGCTACAGAGGACCACAGAGGACCACCTTCTGATCCAGTCATGGGATTACAACCGGGATCGCTACGGCCTTCTGATCCAGTCATGGGATTACAACTGGGATCGCTACGACCTTCTGATCCAGAGTCATGGGATTACGCCCACAACATCCTAGAAAAACCCACGCCTTCTTGATGGTAATAGCGCTCACTTTTGCCCCTAGCAGAGGTGTGGACTCCAGTCACAAGTCTGACTTGAATCTCCAGTCACACATTTGATTACTTGAGACTCGACTTGGATTTGGAGCCTCAAGACTTGGGACTCTCAACTTTGATTTGAGACTGATGACTTGAAATGATCTGTGTTGTAATGTTTTGTCACTCATTTTGTGGCACAGCCAGAGACAGTATCGCACTTGCAAAAAACAGATTAGCTGGTGAAAAGGCATACTCAGCCCTCTGATTGAACCAGCAAACTGTCAATCAACACAGGTCTGGTGAGCTAGCGCAGTGAGAAGGTTTTGGGGGATTGCGAGTGTTAAACTGAATGGGAAATATATATATTTTTCATACATTTTAGTCATTTAGCAGACACTCTTATCCAGAGCGACTTACAGTCATACTGGCCCCCCGTGGGAAACAAACCCACATCCCTGCCGGCCAAACCCTCCCCTACCTTGAACGACGCTGGACCAATTGTGCGCCGCCATGGGTCTCCCGGTTGCGGCCGGCTTCGACAGAGCCTGGACTCGAACCAGGATCTCTAGTGGCACAGCTAGCACTGCGATGCAGTGCCTTAGACCACTGCGCCACTCGGGAGTCAATATTGTAATAGGCTACATATAGCTACATATAGCCCACCATTTGTATTTGATATTTATACCTTTGCTTATTCGATCTGGTCACTACCATATTCCTACGGCAACGCACCAAATTATTTTCAAAAATATCTCATCTGTGCTTCAGAACCAAAAAGTTGCGCGTCTTTTGACTGTTGACCAATGACCAGTCATCAGCATTGGCGTGCAAAAGTAGGCGCACATTTCCAGATTAGTGACCAGAAAGCACTTGTTTAATTTTCTCTGGTTTTGCCTGGCAAAAACAGAGTAGCCTATCTACATTAATATCATCCTTCTAAAGTACAGTTTAGCAATCTACTACGGACTCATCTGCTACATGGTGATTTCATTGATCATGTTCATATTTCAGATAGGCCTAGTTTGGGTGGGTTATAATGATATGCCTCAGTGGTGGTACTGGTTATATTATGGCTAGAGCAGTGGAGGAAGGGGAGGATCATCCTCCTCAGTGGATTTTCAAAAAAAGTATAATTGCGAAACAGAAAAAAATAAGCATTTTTAGATAAAACTATATTAAATATATTCACGTCACCAAATAACTGATTAAAACACACTGTTTTGCAATGACGGTCTACAGTAGCCTCAACCGCACTGTAGGGTGGCACCATGGTGTAGCCGGAGGACAGCTATTTTCCATCCTCCTCTGGGTACATTGACTTCAATACAAAAACTAGGAGGCTCATGGTTCTCACCTCCTTCCATAGACGTACACAGTAATTATGATGACTTTCAGAGGATGTCCTCCAACCTATCAGAGCTCTTGCAGCATTAACTGACATGTTGTCCATCCAATCAAACGATCAGAGAATGAATCTAGTACAGCAAGCTAGCACTGCAGTGAGTAGTTGATTCAAAGAGAGAGAAAGACAATAGTTGAACAGTTTTGAACAAATTCATTTCTTCAAAACTTAAGGAGAAGCAGCAGATGGGAAGAGAGCTATATTTTGTTGTATTTTCTTAACTTTCACTTTCACTTACTTGCAGCTAATTTAGCCTACTCAACTACCTGACTCAAACAGAGAGAAATGTGATTACTGTTAGCTAGCTGGCTAAGGCTATCTAACACTCCACTCCAACTCAGTGGCGGCTCCTGAAAAAATTCTCAGGGGGGGCAATTTTTCTGATGATTTAGGTGACCTACACACATTTTTAAAAAGATATGTCCAGCAACAACATGAAGACAGGGGCAGCATATAAGTCAATACCAGAAGCATTTATTGACTGATCTCAAAAGTGTTGGCTTACAAAATCAAAATAAGTTATCACAGTAAAAATAATCAAGGGTGTTCTTTCACATTCCTCAACACTGCATAAACAATATGCATTTCCATAAACAAATGAAATATCAGCTGAAAATACAGCATCTTGGTATTTGTTCAGATTGCAGGATCAACAAGAGCTTTTACCACATTTTTTGCCTCATGGTTGAATTGGAAATATGTGCACCTGAGCATAATTCACAACAAGTAAGCAGGAGCTTTTGATAGAGGCTACTGAAAACATTGATGCAAGTTATTGGTAATAAGACATTTTTATAGACTTCCATATTCTGCCCTCTTGTATAGATTTGTGAAAATGAACAGTGATAGACATTTTGCCTGAAAACAGAATTTGAAAGTAATTTCTAGAAATGGTAAACACAGCTATCTGTATGGCTTTGTAAAATGAACAACCATATTCTGGCCAATTGTATAGATTTGTAAATATGAACAACCATATTCTGGCCAATTGTATAGATTTGTAAAAATGAACATGAACAGATTATTTTTTTAAAACTTTTTTTTAAATGAAAAATAACTATTTTAAACAACATCAACTGTGAACTGATTTGGGCGTGTGTGTGTTAAAGAGACAGACAGGGAGGGACAAAGAGAGAGAGAGGCTACATTACTTGTACTGAAACTGTTCTCTTCTCTGTTTCAATACAGCAAAGCGTTCAATGACTTGTGAAAATGAAAGATCGAATGATATTGTTTAATCTTACCTTATGGCCTGCACACTGCTTGTGAAGCTGTCGAGGGCACGTTTGATAAAGACAGCATCGATGTCCTTCTTCTGTAGCTTCTGGTACAGAATGTCGACGTGGGGCATGATTTTGTGAAAAAGCCGCAGGAAAAAAATAAAATCTTCATCATGTAGCATCCTCACGTAGCCATATGCCTCTCTCACGGTGGGCTGGTAGCAGAAAACTGCATTAGCTACATCGCAGCCTGCTAGCCAGATTTTTCGTTCATACCAATTTTTGGAAAATCCTCGGGTGTAGGACTTTCCCCCTTTAGTAGAAACCTGTTGAATTATTAAATTTGGTCTGGGAGGTCCTAATTGTTTCGTTGCCAATTTATCTTGATTTGTTCGCCGACAAAAAGGAACTTCTTTCAAAGAGACAATCGAGTTGCACTGCCATTTTGCACCGCTCTTTTTTTAGTTACGTTCATGGTTATGTTACGTATGACGAAAGCGCGTAAGTGCAAGCCCTCAGAAACCCATAGAGATTGTATTGAAAGCTCTGATATTTGAAAAAAATTGATTTTACATTAGAGGCTATGAGAGACTTCTGGGCGATTTTCAACCTGACTGAAATCGCCCCAAAACGGGCGGGGACATTTGAAGCACGACTTTAGCCTGATTGGACATTTAGTGGCAGATCAGACGTCTAGATTAGAACACTGATAACTACTGTTGCCGTGATATAATTGATTAGAAAAAAAATCCCTTTATTTTCCCGTTTGGCAGTGCGTCGCCCATATCGCCCTAATGAACACACCGCCCCTGCTCCAACTCCAAGTCAAGGTTAGCGTCTGGGGCCCGCCAGGGTAACTGCTAAACTGTTTGCTGTACACTGTACTGTCATTGTGCTGTCACTGTGCTGTCACTGAACTGTCACTGTGCTGTCACTGTGCTGTCACTGTGCTGTCACTGTGCTGTCACTGAACTGTCACTGTGCTGTCACTGTGCTGTCACTGAACTGTCACTGTGCTGTCACTGTACTGTCACTGTGCTGTCACTGTGCTGTCAGTGTGCTGTCACTGAACTGTCACTGTGCTGTCACTGTGCTGTCACTGTACTGTCATTGTACTGTCACTGTGCTGTCACTGAACTGCGTGATTGTACACATGGATTGGATTGTGGGTTTACTAACCCATCAGTTCTAGTAGCTATGTTGACTATGACATTAGTTAATATGGTAGTAGCTATGATGTTGACTATGACATTAGTTAATATGGTGACAACGATGTAGGCTGTGTAGCGGTTAGCGGTTATGATATGAAGGTTTGGCTTGGAGAGGTTTTTTCACCTGGTTACAGACAGCTGTTTTGTTGTGCACTGAAGTCAAAAAGTGAAGGGAAAAGGTGAGAGGAGAGCGCGAAGATGCGAGAAGGAATTATACAACGAGCAATGTGATGATGCTGTATGTGGCTGCTATGAAAGTGAACTGTGTGTGATCAGGGGTGATCAGGGGTGTATTCATTCTGCCGATTATGTTGCAAAGCATTTGTTAAATGGAACGAAACAGGGACGGACCTAACTGAATTTGTCCAATAGAAACTCTCGTTTCCGTTTTGCAACTGTTTGGACTAATGATTACACCCTAAATCAGCTACCTCCAGGCAAGAGTGTGAAAGGCGGTATTGAATGCATCACTGTCTGTCACCTTGATTACTCACATTTTTCTCTCGACCTGTGCACCTACATTATAAACATTCATTCATAGGCTAGGTTGTAGCAACCTCATGATGGGTATAGGGCAAATTCAAGTATCATGTAATAGCCTAAACCTATGGATGTTACATTGAGCTGGATGAATGGAATATGAATGACAGTCATCCAATATCCTGTAATAGAAATAAGGCCATGCTCATCCAAAAAAAATCTTCGTCCTCCCTAATCTTAAACGGCACCGACCGCCACTGGTCTAAAGATAGCTGTGATGTCACACTACCTTCAATACTTATGGGATGAAGATGGAACATTCTGGAGAATTAATGACCATATTTGTGAAGAAGAGGAAATCTACAGACAGATCCTGCTCCACTGCTACAGGTAGGCAGTGTGATGCTGCTTGCTCTGGAATCCAGAGAAGTGACAATGTGACATGATATCCCTAGTTTATATTGACTGCTAACATGAATGACTTTCAGCTCAAAATGCAGGTGTAAAACGCAGTTTATTTCTGTACCTGGGTTTTTTTGAAAATGCATCCACCGTTTATGGCTGTACAGGCTACATTTGCGCAGTGATTGTGCACGCGTGTTCGCCCTGTGCGCGCGTGTATGTGCGTGCGTTGTGGTCGCAAGCTTTGAACCACTCCTTTTTTGGGGGGTCAAAAGGTTTGAGGACCACTGAGCTTAAAGATGTGATGTGCAGCTCTAGGATCCGGTGCAGAACCAACGTCACATTGTAGAGAGAGAGGATTGCCAGCTCCAGAAATGGTTTGGTGATCAATAACATTAACGTTTACTTTGCAAGCTCACCAGCAGTGGGGCGTCAAACAACAACTACTAGTCTTTTGGTATGTCAACATTGCTTGAAATTGACAATTTACTTATTAATTTGGAATTTGTTGTTAAAATGTATTATTATTATCAAAATGTAGACAAAATAATAAACAGCTTGTAGTTTAACTGTATATCTATTTTTTTTACTTGACTTGACACTTGACTTGAAAAAACGTGTCACTTGACTTGACTTGCTCTTAGAATGCACGACTTGGACTTGACTCGAGACTCGACCTGTTGCCGCCCGTAGCATTGAAGGCAAGGGAAGCCAGCGAGCATCTGGCCACCCCTGACAAAAAAAAGTATTTTAAAAATGTGCCAATCAGCGTTGAGCGAAAACTGAACGAGTTCAACCGTGAATGGTCCTGGCGCACCAAAAAAAAAGTGTCACGGGAAGCCAGCTTGGATTTGGCTTCACTCCTATCAAATCTCAATGAGAGCATACATCATTGACAGAAAAACTGTCATCAAGGCAACTTTGAAGAATCTCAAATATAACATCTATTTTGATTTGTTTAACACTTTTTTGGTTACTACATGATTCCATATGTGTTATTTCATCGTTTTGATGTCTTCAGTACTATTCTACAATGTAGAAAATAGTAAGAAATAAAGAAAAACCCTTGAATGAGTAGGTGTGTCCAAACTTTTGACTGGTAGTGTAGGCTAATGTTAACTAGCTAACGTTGTCCATGAATGGAAGTTAGGCTAGCTAGCAAGCATTTTAGCCAGGTAGCCTCGGACAACAACTAATAAAAGCGTGTTCTGTATGACAGAGTGATAGACCGTTTCCTCAACATGAAAGAGAGGAGGGCGTTGGTATTTATCTACAAGGAGGGTGAGTCAACATGTTTTTCTACTTGCACACACACACACACACACACACACACACACACAGAGAAATCAGAACCATGGACAGCCACATCATATTTAACTTAAGTTGATTGGACTAAATTGTTTCTGGTATCTTTTAGTTGTCCCTGTATTAGACTAAGCAGAGGTGATTTGATGATGTTGAAGTTGAAATGGAAGTTGAAGTAGTGGAGGCTGCTCCTGTTTTCTTTGAGACTTCCGGTAACTCTCTGTGGTTCTAAATCAATAGTTATTTAGTGGTCCGAAAATGTCGTAAACATTAACATGTAACTATGTGTCACTGTACATGCAATATGCTTTATGGAATTCACCAGACAGATGTTGCTCTCTGGTTTTGTGATGAAACGAAGGTGTGGTTGAATTTATTCTGCCACTGTGTCTTCTTATTGTCTCGGCCTTTAGGTCTATATATCACGGTGTCAAGGCATATGAACTAACAGCTAGTGGTGGCTAGTTGGACGCTAAATGGACCTGTTAGTTAGAACTAGTTAATTAAGACCAGTTAGTGGTTATTAACCAACTTGAACTCTAGTAGATCAGATGCATAGTCCTGCAGCAATACGCAGCAGGCCAGAAGTCTGTCGTTCATGCTAATTTATGCATAAAAGCCGAGTGCTGTAGACTATTTCTATGATATTCTATTTCATTTAGGCTAATTAATAACCTTTATAACAATCACCTTATTGTGTTTGTTATGATATTTACTTTTGTACTTCTTTTATATTTCACTGTTGAGAGGTAGCTGGGAAGAAGCATTTCACTGCACTGTTGAGAGGTAACTGGCTAGAAGCTTTTCAACTTTTACACCCTGTTGTATCCAGTGTCTGACAAACAAACTTTGATTTCATTTACAAGATATATAAAGTGAAGGATGATCAGTTTACACATCATTCTCGCATTTTATATTCTCCGGCCTCCTTACTGATTTGATTGTATATATTGACCACACACACACACACACACACACCTTCGACATGCGTCACCCACGGCAGCGCAGAGGCAGGCATCTTTATAGGCTGGTATTATTCCATCATGGGCACCGGGCGGCTCGTGATTGACCAGTTTCTCCGCCGAACTGTCAAACAGCCGCACGCTGGCGCCTCCCCTTCCCGTATAAATGTACGGAATCTATTCATTCTTCACATCGTGCTTAGTGAAGTAGAAACGACTGGTCCACGGGATGTTGACAGAATAGAATCTACACTTTTGAATATTTTTGGCGACCGTTTTCTTTTGGCAGTTTGTCTTTCGGTCGGTAATCCCCATCTTCATCGCCTACACATCATCTCCAGTATTTGGTACCAGTGATTGTTTTCTCTACCCGCCGTACAGTGCGTTATTAACAAAATGAAGGCTACTGCTCCCGTCCGCCCCCAGAAGGATACCTCAAGCAGCAGCAACGAGCTTTCTTTACACTATCTCTCGGATCACAGCCTGAACATCGCCCGGTGTAGGGCGGAGGAAGAAGAGCAGCTGTGTCTGCAGGACGATATGAACCACTGTTACAGTCGCCTCAAGCGCCTCGTACCCACAATACCTCAGGATAAGAAAGTCAGCAAAGTGGAGATCCTTCAGCATGTCATAGATTACATCTTGGACCTGCAGCTCGCGTTAGAGACGCACCCTTCTCTCCTGAAACAGACGGGGACCGTGACCGGGACCGGGACCGGGGCATGTCCGCCGCCCCCCGCCTCTCATCGGACACCTCTAACCGTTCTCAACATAGACCACCAGGTAAGAAGCGTTGGCACAGACGTCAATTCAACGTCTATTCCACGTTGGTTCAACAATTAAATGACGTGGATACAACGTTGATTCAACCGGTGTGTGACCAGTGGGATGGTCTAGAAGACTGTATATAGCATGGGTGGTGTGTATCAGTGGCCTTGGCCTTTTCAAGTCAGGAGATTCCTGTATTGAATAATAACAAAGGGCCTCATGTTCTTGTGGAAAACTCCATATTGGCAGAGACACATTTTATTGAAACTCCATATTGGCAGAGACACATTTTATTGAAACTCCATATTGGCAGAGACACATTTTATTAAAACAGCATATTGGCAGAGACACATTTTATTAAAACAGCATATTGGCAGAGACACATTTTATTAAAACAGCATATTGGCAGAGACACATTTTATTGAAACACCATATTGACAAGGCAGAGACTTTATTTTATTGAAAGGCATAACGCATCATTTCTAGTGGCAGCGGTTGGTGCATGTGAAAGACAGGACCCCTGTGCTTGAGGTGAAGGAGTCTGTAGTCCTGCTGTGATGCTCTCAGATCAGAGGATAAGTTGTGTGGTGGTGAAGGAGTCTGTAGTCCTGCTGTGATGCTCTCAGATCAGAGGATAAGTTGTGTCGTGGTGAAGGAGTCTGTAGTCCTGCTGTGATGCTCTCAGATCAGAGGATAAGTTGTGTCGTGGTGAAGGAGTCTGTAGTCCTGCTGTGATGCTCTCAGATCAGAGGATAAGTTGTGTGGTGGTGAAGGAGTCTGTAGTCCTGCTGTGATGCTCTCAGATCAGAGGATAAGTTGTGTCGTGGTGAAGGGTCTGTCATGGAGTCAACGCGCACACCTGGTCCATTCTCTGCATAGCTCGTGATTTGTGTCACCTTACCTGACTCATAGACTGTAAGGTGGTATTCATTCGCTTTTCCCTTATTTCAGAGGATGTCAACAGGCAAAAAGGAGGACTCCGTTTTGTGTCGCTGAGAAATGGCCAATGGTGAGTAGTAGCTCATTATTCTGCTTCACAATGTGTCTGTTCTCTTCCATTAAATAGACCAATTCATGTGGATTATTATTATTAATATGATTATTATCATTATGAGTATTATTATTATTATTATTATTATAATTATTATTATCATTATTAATAATATGATTATTATAATTATGAGTATTATTATTATAATTATTATAATTATTAATCAAATGGCCACCCAGATTATTATGTTTATTATCGATGCATAGTCACTTTAATAAATCTACCTACATGTACATATTACCTCAATGACCTCGACTAACCGGTGCCCCAGCACATTGACTCAGTACCGGTACCCCCCGTATATAGCCTCCCTACTGTTATTTCACATTGACTCTGTACCGGTACCCCCCCTGTATATAGCCTCCCTACTGTTATTTCACATTGACTCTGTACCGGTACCCCCTGTATATAGCCTCCCTACTGTTATTTCACATTGACTCTGTACCGGTACCCCCTGTATATAGCCTCCCTACTGTTATTTCACATTGACTCGGTACTGGTACCCCCTGTATATAGCCTCCCTACTGTTATTTCCCATTGACTCTGTACCGGTACCCCCTGTATATAGCCTCCCTACTGTTATTTCACATTGACTCGGTACCGGTACCCCCTGTATATAGCCTCCCTACTGTTATTTCCCATTGACTCTGTACCGGTACCCCCTGTATATAGCCTCCCTACTGTTATTTCCCATTGACTCTGTACCGGTACCCCCTGTATATAGCCTCCCTACTGTTATTTCACATTGACTCTGTACCGGTACCCCCTGTATATAGCCTCCCTACTGTTATTTCACATTGACTCTGTACCGGTACCCCCTGTATATAGCCTCCCTACTGTTATTTCCCATTGACTCTGTACCGGTACCCCCTGTATATAGCCTCCCTACTGTTATTTCACATTGACTCTGTACCGGTACCCCCTGTATATAGCCTCGTTATTGTTATTTTATTGTGTTACTTTTTATTGCTTTAGTTTATCTAGTAAATATTTTCTTAACTCTATTTTCTATAAACTGCATTGTTGGTTAAGGGCTTGTAAGTGCATTTCACCTGTTGTATTCGGGCGCATGTGACAAATAAAATGTGATTTGCTTATTGATATGATTATTATTGTTGTTGATTATTATTATGAGTAGTAGTAGTAGTATTGTTGTTGGTGTTGCATCTATACAACTGTGTGATTTACAGTAGCAGTAGACATCAGAGTGTAATTGAGGAACCTGATTATTGCCAACATCCAGGAGCCAGCTGTGTGTTGCACAATAACTGTCCTCTTGTGTAGCAATGTTCCAAACAGAGGGTTAAAAGGTAATCTGCCTGTAAATGAGGATCAGAGCCTGGTTAGGTTAGCTATAAGGCTCTGAGACCCAGGCAGACAGGCAGACAGGCAGACAGGCAGACAGGCAGACAGGCAGACAGGCAGACAGGCAGGCAGGCAGGCAGACAGGCAGGCAGGCAGGCAGACAGGCAGGCAGGCAGGCAGGCAGACAGGCAGACAGGCAGACAGGCAGACAGGCAGGCAGGCAGACAGGCAGGCAGGCAGACAGGCAGACAGGCAGGCAGACAGGCAGACAGGCAGACAGGCAGGCAGGCAGGCAGGCAGACAGGCAGGCAGGCAGGCAGGCTGGCAGGCTGGCAGACAGGCAGGCTGTGTGTGTGTTATACTGGAAGCCAGTTTGCCAGGCAGCAGCCAGTTGTCTGAGCCGGTCCGTTTGTTTTGGCTTATTGATGAAGCCATGCCCTGTGTTGTGTTGGTGGCGCCAGTCAGTCTGGAGCAGACAGTTCACACAACCCCCTCTATTCATTCTGTCCACAGGTGTGCAGAGCGGTGCGCTGCGATGCACAGAGCAGAGAGCAGAGCAGGGGAGAGCTGCTCCAGTCCACAGCCAGCTCAGCCTCAGCCTCCAGCCAGGGAATCTCAGCCAGCCACAGGAAGCTTTATCACACAGGGGATCCCCCCCGCTGGAGAACCGACTACTGGCAAATCAAGCCCTATTTATAACACATTTATTAGAAACAAACAAAATACTGCTATGTCCACCAGACCCCTAACTCTCCAGACCTTCACTCTCCATACCTCTCCATACCTTCACTCTCCATACCTCTCCATACCTTCACTCTCCATACCTCTCCAGACCTTCACTTTATATGTCAAATACAATTAGAATCTAAAAGGGTGAATGGAGAATCCCTTGTTGTGAGGTCATGCTGGAAACTCGAGCGTGTTGAACGTCAAATACCAGTTTATAAAATGTGACAAATACCGGTTTATAAAATAAAAATAACTAAACCTACAGTGTGAAACTTTACTAAACAGGAAAAGAATTGTACGTGGTTTTCCCTGAGATAATCATGTTTTATATTGTAAAGAGGAACAAATGACTGGAGACATTAAGATTGTCTATGTAGAAACAGATGCTCTATGTGGAAGAAAATATCTATTATGCTCAAATAGACTATTGTAATTATAAGATATTTTTATTAAAACCTTTTGTTATGTAAATAATGTGTTTTCACTTTGAAGTGGATGAAATAATAATAAATGAAGATGTTGTGTTGATAGACTCTTCACATCACATCAGTTCATTTTGCAGTGTTATATTTCAACGTATCGTTTCAGTTCTATTTCAATGTTATAGTTTTAACAAGCATGTAGCATGTAAAGGCCTCACTCGGAGCTGGAAGAACTAAAACTAAAAACTAAAACTATTTGGTAAAGTCTAAATTCCCATGTTTTATATTGCCTTCAATTGTTTCTCCTCTTGTATTTATTTAATTTAGGAATTTGAAATGTTGACGTTTTGGGCAATTTTAACCAATGTGAAAACCAGACTTTAGATGTCTGATTTGAATTGATTGTTGAAAGCTTTGGTAACATTTGACTGTAACTGTTGGAGAAGAATAGATGCTACGGCTGGAGATTGTTCTGAGGACTGGAAGGACCAAACTATCCTCCAATCACTGCATCAGATTGTTCTGAGGTCTAGAAGGACCAAACTAACCTCCAATCACTGCATCAGATTGTTCTGAGGTCTAGAAGGACCAAATTAACCTCCAATCACTGCATCAGATTGTTCTGAGGACTGGAAGGACCAAACTAACCTCCAATCACTGCATCAGATTGCTGTGCTATCCCTGTAAGGATTTTCACGGTGAATTTGACCTCTGAGCCTCGGTCTGTGTGAGAGGACAGCTGTCCAGTATTTACTGTGTTGCACTGTTGGACAACGTGACCTTCACGTGATGGAGAGGAAGAGTTGTCATAACATTAAAGGGTTTCCAGTCACACTTCATGGGTCATCCTGTTTAGTTATTACTAGTTGTAATTTACATTTTTACATTTTAGTCATTTAGCAGACGCTCTTATCCAGAGCGACTTACAGTTAGTGAGTGCATACATTATTTTTTATATATATATATTTTTTCATACTGGCCCCCCATGGGAATCGAACCCACAACCCTGGCGTTGCAAACGCCATGCTCTACCAACTGAGCTACATCCCTGCCGGCCATTCCCTCCCCTACCCTGGACGACGCTGGGCCAATTGTGCGCCGCCCCATGGGTCTCCCGGTCGCGGCCGGCTACGACAGAGCCTGGATTCGAACCAGGATCTCTAGTGGCACAGCTAGCACTGATATCTGCTGGGCAGGACTGATCACACCTGTTTGAGGTAGAGCCCTCCTCTCCCTGTGTCCACTATGTGGTCAGATTGTGTGTGTGTGTGGCCGGGTGTTTATGCTTGTGTGTGTGTGTGTGTGTGTGTGTGTGTGTGTGTGTGTGTGTGTGCCTGTGTGTGTGTGTGTGTGTCACGAGGTGTACACTATGTGGTCAGATCATGGGAAACCATCACATCCTGTTTGATAAGACCTGCCCAGTCAGAGGGGGGAGGAGATAGAGACAGAGGAGAGAGAAACAGAGAGAGAGAGAGACAGAGAGAGAGAGAGACAGAGGAGAGACAGAGGAGAGAGATAGAGAGAGAGAGAGAGAGAGAGGAGAGAGAGAGGGGGGAGCAGAGAGCGAGAGAGAGAGAGGGGGAGGAGAGAGAGAGACGATAGGGGGAGGAGAGAGCGGGGGGAGGAGAGAGAGAGAAGAGAGAGATGGGGGAGGGAGAGGAGAGAGAGAGGGGGAGAGGGGGGAGAGAGAAGGAGAAGAGGCGAGGAGAGAGAGGGAGAAAGGGGAGAGAGAGAGAGAGGGAGAGAGGAGAGGGGAGAGAGAGAGAGAGATGGGAGAGAGGGGGAGAAGAGAGAGCAGAGGAAGAGAGAGGAGGAGAGAGAGGGAGGGAGAGAGAGGGAGAGAGAGAGGGAGGAGATAGAGAGAGGGGGAGAGAGAGAGAGTGGAGGAGAGAGAGAGAGAGAGGGGAGGAGAGAGAGAGAGAGAGAGAGGGGGAGAGGCTATAGTTTAAATAATAAAGCTTGTGATCAGTGTTACAGAAAGATTCAGGAGATTTACTTCTAGTTCTGGTTTGGTTTTTGTACTGAGTTTACAGACATCACCACTCCTAAATAAGTCAAGTGGAATGTTTTATGGAATAAAAAACCCTCTTCTTTAATTACACACATTTTTCCAGCCTAGTGCAGGCTAGAGATGGGCTCTGTCTTGAATAAACCTTCTGAGTTGAACTGCAATAACAGGTTTAGCTGTTCTGCTCTCCTGACTTAACTACACATTACACTGTTCCACAGGGAACCCTCTCTCTCTCTCTCTCTCTCTCTCTCTCTCTCTGTCTCTCTCTCTCTCTCTCTCTCTCTCTCTCTCTCTCTCTCTCTCTCTCTCTCTCTCTCTCTCTCTCTCTCTCTCTCTCTCTCTCTCTCTCTCTCTCTCTCTCTCTGTCTCTCTCTCTGTCTCTCTCTCTCTCTCTCTCTCTCTGTCTCTCTCTCTCTCTCTCTCTCTCTCTCTCTCTCTCTCTCTCTCTCTGTCTCTCTCTCTCTCTCTCTCTCTCTCTCTCTCTCTCTCTCTCTCTCTCTCTCTCTCTCTCTCTCTCTCTCTCTCTCTCTCTCTGTCTCTCTCTCTCTCTCTCTCTCTCTCTCTCTCTCTCTCTCTCTCTCTCTCTCTCTCTCTCTCTCTCTCTCTCTCTCTCTCTCTCTCTCTCTCTCTCTCTCTCTCTCTCTCTCTCTCTCTCTCTCTCTCTCTCTCTCTCTCTCTCTCTCTCTCTCTCTCTCTCTCTCTCTCTCTCTCTCTCCTCTCTCTCTCTCTCTCTCTCTCTCTCTCTCTCTCTCTCTCATCTCTCTCTCTCTCTCTCTCTCTCTCTCTCTCTCTCTCTCTTCTCTCTCTCTCTCTCTCTCTCTCTCTCTCTCTCTCTCTCTCTCTCTCTCTCTCTCTCTCTCTCTCTCTCTCTCTCTCTCTCTCTCTCTCTCTCTCTCTCTCTCTCTCTCTCTCTCTCTCTCTCTCTCTCTCTCTCTGTCTCTCTCTCTCTCTCTCTCTCTCTCTCTCTCTCTCTCTCTCTCTCTCTCCTCTCTCTCTCTCTCTCTCTCTCTCTCTCTCTCTCTCTCTCTCTGTCTCTCTCTCTCTCTCTCTCTCTCTCTCTGTCTCTCTCTCTTTCTCTCTCTCTTCTCTCTCTCTCTCTTCTCTCTCTCTCTCTCTCTCTCTCTCTCTCTCTCTCTCTCTCTCTCTCTCTCTCTGTCTCTCTCTCTCTCTGTCTTTCTCTCTCTCTCTCTCCGTCTCTCTCTCTCTGTCTCTCTCTGTCTCTCTCTCTCTCCTC
Source organism: Coregonus clupeaformis (assembly GCF_020615455.1). NCBI lineage: Eukaryota > Metazoa > Chordata > Actinopteri > Salmoniformes > Salmonidae > Coregonus > Coregonus clupeaformis. The sequence continues at coordinate 44,672,845 of NC_059209.1, read as the reverse complement.
TCTCTCTCTCTCTCTCTTGCTCCGTCTCTCTCTGTCTCTCAATTCAATTGAATTCAATTCAATTTAAGGGCTTTATTGGCATGGGAAACGTGTGTTAACATTGCCAAAGCAAGTGAAGTAGATAGTAAACAAAAGTGAAATAAACAATCAATATTAACAGTAAACATTACACTCAGAAGTTTCAAAAGAATAAAGACATTTCAAATGTCATATTATGTATATATACAGTGTTGTAACAATGTGCAAATAGTTAAAGTACAAATGGGAAAATAAATAAACATAAATATGGGTTGTATTTACAATGGTGTTTGTTCTTCACTGGTTGCCCTTTTCTTGTGGCAACAGGTCACAAATCTTGCAGCTGTGATGGCACACTGTGGTTTTTCACCCAGTAGATAAGGGGAGTTTATCAAAATTGGGTTTGTTTTCGAATTCTTTGTGGATCGCTGTAATCTGAGGGAAATATGTGTCTCTAATATGGTCATACATTTGGCAGGAGGTTAGGAAGTGCAGCTCAGTTTCCACCTCATTTTGTGGGCAGTGTGCACATAGCCTGTCTTCTCTTGAGAGCCAGGTCTGCCTACGGCGGCCTTTCTCAATAGCAAGGCTATGCTCACTGAGTCTGTACATAGTCAAAGCTTTCCTTAAGTTTGGGTCAGTCACAGTGGTCAGGTATTCTGCCACTGTGTACTCTCTGTTTAGGGCCAAATAGCATTCTAGTTTGCTCTGTTTTTTTGTTTGTTCTTTCCAATGTGTCAAGTAATTCTCTTTTTGTTTTCTCATGATTTGGTTGGGTCTAATTGTGTTGTTGTTGTTGTTGTTGTTGTTGTTGTCCTGGGGCTCTGTGGGGTCTGTTTGTGTTTGTGAACAGAGGCCCAGGACAAGCTTACTTAGGGGACTCTTCTCCAAGTTCATCTCTCTGTAGGTGATGGCTTTGTTATGGAAGGTTTGGGAATCGCTTCTTTTTAAGTGGTTATAGAATTTAACGGCTCTTTTCTGGATTTTGATAAATAGCGGGTATTGGCCTAATTCTGCTCTGCATGCATTATTTGGTGTTTTACGTTGTACACGGAGGATGTTTTTGCAGAGTCTCAATTTGGTGTTTGTGCCTCTCTCTCTCTCTCTCTCTCTCTCTCTCTCTCTCTCTCTCTCTCTCTCTCTCTCTCTCTCTCTCTCTCTCTCTCTCTCTCTCTCTCTCTCTCTCTCTCTGCTCTTTCTCTTTCTCTCTCTCTCTCTCTCTCTCTCTCCTCTCTCTCTCTGTCTCTCTCTCTCTCTCTCTCTCTGTCTCTCTCTCTCTCTCTCTCTCTCTCTCTCTCTCTCTCTCTCTCTCTCTCTGTCTCTCTCTCTCTCTCTCTCTCTCTCTCTCTCTCTCTCTCCGTCTCTCTCTCTCCGTCTCTCTCTCTCTCTCTCTCCGTCTCTCGTCTCTCTCTCTCTCTCTGCTCTCTCTCTCTCTCTCTCTCTCTCTCTCTCTCTCTCTCCGTCTCTCTCTCTCTCTCTTCTCTCTCTCTCTGCTCTCTCTCTGCTCTCTCTCTCTCTCTCTCTCTCTCTCTCTCTCTCTCTCTCTCTCTCTCTCTCTCTCTCTCTCGTCTCCTCTCTCTCTCTCCGTCTCTCTCTCTCTGTCTCTCTCTTCTCTCTCTCTCTCTCTCTCTCTCTCTCTCTTGCTCCGTCTCTCTCTGTCTCTCAATTCAATTGAATTCAATTCAATTTAAGGGCTTTATTGGCATGGGAAACGTGTGTTAACATTGCCAAAGCAAGTGAAGTAGATAGTAAACAAAAGTGAAATAAACAATCAATATTAACAGTAAACATTACACTCAGAAGTTTCAAAAGAATAAAGACATTTCAAATGTCATATTATGTATATATACAGTGTTGTAACAATGTGCAAATAGTTAAAGTACAAATGGGAAAATAAATAAACATAAATATGGGTTGTATTTACAATGGTGTTTGTTCTTCACTGGTTGCCCCTTTTCTTGTGGCAACAGGTCACAAATCTTGCAGCTGTGATGGCACACTGTGGTTTTTCACCCAGTAGATAAGGGGAGTTTATCAAAATTGGGTTTGTTTTCGAATTCTTTGTGGATCGCTGTAATCTGAGGGAAATATGTGTCTCTAATATGGTCATACATTTGGCAGGAGGTTAGGAAGTGCAGCTCAGTTTCCACCTCATTTTGTGGGCAGTGTGCACATAGCCTGTCTTCTCTTGAGAGCCAGGTCTGCCTACGGCGGCCTTTCTCAATAGCAAGGCTATGCTCACTGAGTCTGTACATAGTCAAAGCTTTCCTTAAGTTTGGGTCAGTCACAGTGGTCAGGTATTCTGCCACTGTGTACTCTCTGTTTAGGGCCAAATAGCATTCTAGTTTGCTCTGTTTTTTTGTTTGTTCTTTCCAATGTGTCAAGTAATTCTCTTTTTGTTTTCTCATGATTTGGTTGGGTCTAATTGTGTTGTTGTTGTTGTTGTTGTTGTTGTTGTCCTGGGGCTCTGTGGGGTCTGTTTGTGTTTGTGAACAGAGGCCCAGGACAAGCTTACTTAGGGGACTCTTCTCCAAGTTCATCTCTCTGTAGGTGATGGCTTTGTTATGGAAGGTTTGGGAATCGCTTCTTTTTAAGTGGTTATAGAATTTAACGGCTCTTTTCTGGATTTTGATAAATAGCGGGTATTGGCCTAATTCTGCTCTGCATGCATTATTTGGTGTTTTACGTTGTACACGGAGGATGTTTTTGCAGAGTCTCAATTTTGTGTTTGTGCCTCTCTCTCTCTCTCTCTCTCTCTCTCTCTCTCTCTCTCTCTCTCTCTCTCTCTCTCTCTCTCTCTCTGTCTCTGTCTCTCTCTCTCTCTCTCTCTCTCTCTCTCTCTCTCTCGCTCTGTCTCTGTCTCTGTCTCTCTCTCTCTCTCTCTCTCTGTCTCTCTCTCTCTCTCTCTCTCTCTCTCTCTCTCTCTCTCTCTCTCTCTCTCTGCTCTCTCTCTCTCTCTCTCTCTCTCTCGTCTCTCTCTCCTCTCTCTCTCTCTCTCTCTCTCTCTCTCTCTCCGTCTCTCTCTCTCTCTCTCTCTCTCTCTCTCTCTCTCTCTCTCTCTCTCTCCTCTCTCTCTCTCTCTCTCTCTCTCTCTCTCTCTCTCTCTCTCTCTCTCTCTCTCTTCTCTCTCTCTCTCTCTCTCTCTCTCTCTCTCTCTCTCTCTCTCTCGCTCTCTCCGTCTCTCTCTCTCTCTCTCTCTCTCTCTCTCTCTCTCTCTCTCTCTGTCTCTCTCTCTCTCTCTCTCTCTCTCCGTCTCTCTCTCTCTCTCTCTCTCTCTCTCTCCGTCTCTCTCTCTCTCTCTCTCTCTCTCTCTCTCTCTCTCTCTCTCTCTCTCTCTCTCTCTCTCTCTCTCTCTCTCTCTCTCTCGCTCCGTCTCTCTCTCTCTCTCTCTCTCTCTCTCTCTCCGTCTCTCTCTCTCTCTCTCTCTCTCTGTCTCTCTCTCTCTCTCTCTCTCTCTCTCTCTCTCTCTCTGTCTCTCTCCCCGTCTCTCTCTCCGTCTCTCTCTCTCTCTCTCTCTCTCTCTCTCTCTCTCTCTCTCTCTCTCTCTCTCTCTCTCTCTCTCTCTCTCTCTCTCTCTCTCTCTCTCTCTCTCTCTCTCTCTCTCTCTCTCTCTCTCTCTCTCTCTCTCTCTCTCTCTCTCTCTCTCTCTCTCTCTCTCTCTCTCTCTCTCTCTCTCTCTCTCTCTCTCTCTGTGTGTGTGGTGTGCTGCCTCTTGGACACTACTTGATGAGACTCTAATTGGTGCAGAGTGATTAAATATCTCATTCGTCTTACTAATTGCATCTATTTAAAGCAGTTATTAGCTTAAAAACCACCAATTGGCGTTTCCTCATAAACTAAATGTGAGTTGTAGTTCAGAAAACCCAGTGTACAGGAAAACAATACGAAGCCAGAGAGAAGAAGAGAGGATGTATAATATATATCAGGCACAAATTAACAGAAATAATTATTGTTAATTGCAAAAAAAGTATTCTTCTTCTTCTTCTTCTTCTTCTTTTTCTTCTTATTATTATTATTGCCAGCACAGCCATATATATCAGCTCAGTATTTAGCACAGCCATATATATCAGCTCAGTATTTAGCACAGCCATATATATCAGCTCAGTATTTAGCACAGCCATATATATCAGCTCAGTATTTAGCACAGCCATATATATCAGCTCAGTATTTAGCACAGCCATATACATCAGCTCAGTATTTAGCACAGCCATATATATCAGCTCAGTATTTAGCACAGCCATATATATCAGCTATGTATTTAGCACAGCCATATATATCAGCTCAGTATTTAGCACAGCCATTTATATCAGCTCAGTATTTAGCACAGCGGGGAGAACAAGTATTTGATACACTGCCGATTTTGCAGGTTTTCCTACTTACAAAGCATGTAGAGGTCAAATACTTGTTCTCCCCACTGTATATCAGCGCAGTATTTAGCACAGCCATATATATCAGCTCAGTATTTAGCACAGCCATATACAGTGGGGAGAACAAGTATTTGATACACTGCAGATTTTGCAGGTTTTCCTACTTACAAAGCATGTAGCGGTCTGTCATTTTTATCATAGGTACACTTCAACTGTGAGAGACGGAATCTAAAACAAAAATCCAGAAAATCACATTGTATGATTTGTAAGTAATTAATTTGCATTTTATTGCATGACATAAGTATTTGATCACCTACGAACCAGTAAGAATTCCGGCTCTCACAGACCTGTTAGTTTTTCTTTAAGAAGCCCTCCTGTTCTCCACTCATTACCTGTATTAACTGCCCCTGTTTGAACTCGTTACCTGTATAAAAGACACCTGTCCACACACTCAATCAAACAGACTCCAACCTCTCCACAATGGCCAAGACCAGAGAGCTGTGTAAGGACATCAGGGATAAAATTGTAGACCTGCACAAGGCTGGGATGGGCTACAGGACAATAGGCAAGCAGCTTGGTGAGAAGGCAACAACTGTTGGCGCAATTACTAGAAAATGGAAGAAGTTCAAGATGACGGTCAATCACCCTCGGTCTGAGGCTCCATGCAAGATCTCACCTCATGGGGCATCAATGATCATGAGGAAGGTGAGGGATCAGCCCAGAACTACACAGCAGGACCTGGTCAATGACCTGAAGAGAGCTGGGACCACAGTCTCAAAGAAAACCATTAGTAACACATTACGCCATCATGGATTAAAATCCTGCAGCGCACGCAAGGTCCCCCTGCTCAAGCCAGCGCATGTCCAGGCCCGTCTGAAGTTTGCCAATGACCATCTGGATGATCCAGAGGAGGAACGGGAGAAGGTCATGTGGTCTGATGAGACAAAAATAGAGCTTTTTGGTCTAAACTCCACTCGCCGTGTTTGGAGGAAGAAGAAGGATGAGTACAACCCCAAGAACACCATCCCAACCGTGAAGCATGGAGGTGGAAACATCATTCTTTGGGGATGCTTTCCTGCAAAGGGGACAGGACGACTGCACCATATTGAGGGGAGGATGGATGGGGTCCATGTATCGCGAGATCTTGGCCAACAACCTCCTTCCCTCAGTAAGAGCATTGAAGATGGGTCGTGGCTGGGTCTTCCAGCATGACAACGACCCGAAACACACAGCCAGGGCAACTAAGGAGTGGCTCCGTAAGAAGCATCTCAAGGTCCTGGAGTGGCCTAGCCTGTCTCCAGACCTGAACCCAATAGAAAATCTTTGGAGGGAGCTGAAAGTCCGTATTGCCCAGCGACAGCCCCGAAACCTGAAGGATCTGGAGAAGGTCTGTATGGAGGAGTGTGCCAAAATCCCTGCTGCAGTGTGTGCAAACCTGGTCAAGACCTACAGGAAACGTATGATCTCTGTAATTGCAAACAAAGGTTTCTGGACCAAATATTAAGTTTTGCTTTTCTGATATATCAAATACTTATGTCATGCAATAAAATGCAAATTAATTACTTAAAAATCATACAATGTGATTTTCTGGATTTTTGTTTTAGATTCCGTCTCTCACAGTTGAAGTGTACCTATGATAAAAATTACAGACCTCTACATGCTTTGTAAGTAGGAAAACCTGCAAAATCGGCAGTGAATGAAATACTTGTTCTCCCCACTGTATATCAGCTCTATATTTAGCACAGCCATATATATCAGCTAAGTGACAAGCGCACAAGTCCAACCATGTCTTATAACTGTTTATTACATATTTGTAAACTATCCATAAACTAATAATTAACCATTCATAAACTGTTTTGTACACCCATTTACTGATCCTTTTAAGTATAGCACATTTTTAAGTATATTTCAGAAAATGTTCCAAATCACTAAAGCATTTATGTGCTGACCATTGAACCACTTCTCAGTGATGCTTCAGTTATAGTTTGATTTAATTTGTTTAACTTTATTTCGGCAGCTTTAGTATCATTGATATCAAATCTATTTAGAGACTGACCTTTTCAGGTCAAGTCCCCATTCAGGGTAGCTAGCCTGGTGTATTACAAAGCTCCAGTCGGAGGGAGAGAGGATAGAGAAAGGCCCAACCTGTGCCAGCTCCATCTCCCCGGAGACCCTCAATGAATTACAGAAATGAGATCTCTGACAAATGCCAAGCTCTTCTAAGGAGGCCAGCGTCAGAGAGGCTCAGCCCCCGGAGGAGCAGTGATTAAGGGGGAAGGAGAGGCTGCCAAGACCCTGACTGGATCACAGAGGACCAAGGCTGCTGGGGGTGGCTGGAACAACAGCCTTGTCACACAACACGACCCTGAGGTGATATCAGCAATCAGGCATCAATATGTCACGGTAAATACCGCTGCTGCAACAAAGGCTGAGGCTGGAAGCTGAGGCTGCCAGGATGGAGTTACAGGTTCCTACAGACTGTGATGGAGTAGTAGCACTCTGTACTGTCCCTGTGACTAACTGTGATGAACGACTGTCTCTGTACTGTCTCTGTGACTAACTGTGATGAACGACTGTCTCTGTACTGTCTCTGTGACTAACTGTGATGAACGACTGTCTCTGTACTGTCTCTGTGACTAACTGTGATGAACGACTGTCTCTGTACTGTCTCTTTGACTAACTGTGATGAACGACTGTCTCTGTACTGTCTCTGTGACTAACTATGATGAACGACTGTCTCTGTACTGTCTCTGTGACTAACTGTGATGGACGACTCTGTCTCTGTACTGTCTCTGTGACTAACTGTGATGGACGACTCTGTCTCTGTACTGTCTCTGTGACTAACTGTGATGGACGACTCTGTCTCTGTACTGTCTCTGTGACTAACTGTGATGGACGACTCTGTCTCTGTACTGTCTCTGTGACTAACTATGATGAACGACTGTCTCTGTACTGTCTCTGTGACTAACTGTGATGGACGACTCTGTCTCTGTACTGTCTCTGTGACTAACTGTGATGAACGACTGTCTCTGTACTGTCTCTGTGACTAACTGTGATGAACGACTGTCTCTGTACTGTCTCTGTGACTAACTGTGATGAACGACTGTCTCTGTACTGTCTCTGTGACTAACTGTGATGAACGACTGTCTCTGTACTGTCTCTGTGACTAACTGTGATGAACGACTGTCTCTGTACTGTCTCTGTGACTAACTATGATGAACGACTGTCTCTGTACTGTCTCTGTGACTAACTGTGATGGACGACTCTGTCTCTGTACTGTCTCTGTGACTAACTGTGATGAACGACTGTCTCTGTACTGTCTCTGTGACTAACTGTGATGAACGACTGTCTCTGTACTGTCTCTGTGACTAACTGTGATGAACAACTGTCTCTGTACTGTCTCTGTGACTAACTATGATGAACGACTGTCTCTGTACTGTCTCTGTGACTAACTGTGATGGACGACTCTGTCTCTGTACTGTCTCTGTGACTAACTGTGATGGACGACTCTGTCTCTGTACTGTCTCTGTGACTAACTGTGATGGACGACTCTGTCTCTGTACTGTCTCTGTGACTAACTGTGATGGGACGACTCTGTCTCTGTACTGTCTCTGTGCCTAACTGTGGTGGACGACTGTCTCTATTCTGTCTCTATTCTGTCTCTGTGACTAACTGTGGTGGACGACTGTCTCTGTACTGTCTCTGTGACTAACTGTGGTGGACGACTCTCTCTATTCTGTCTCTGTGACTAACTGTGGTGAACTACTGTCTCTATTCTGTCTCTGTGACTAACTGTGGTGGACGACTCTGTCTCTATTCTGTCTCTGTGACTAACTGTGGTGGATGACTCTGTCTCTATTCTGTCTCTGTGACTAACTGTGGTGGACGACTCTGTCTCTATTCTGTCTCTGTGACTAACTGTGGTGGACGACTCCGTCTCTGTACTGTCTCTGTGACTAACTGTGGTGGACGACTGTCTCTATTCTGTCTCTGTGACTAACTGTGGTGGACAACTCTGTCTCTATTCTGTCTCTGTGACTAACTGTGGTGGAAGACTCTGTCTCTATTCTGTCTCTGTGACTAACTGTGGTGGACGACTCTGTCTCTATTCTGTCTCTGTGACTAACTGTGGTGGACGACTGTCTCTAGTCTGTCTCTGTGACTAACTGTGGTGGACAACTCTGTCTCTGTACTGTCTCTGTGACTAACTGTGGTGGACGACTCTCTCTATTCTGTCTCTGTGACTAACTGTGGTGAACGACTGTCTCTATTCTGTCTCTGTACTGTCTCTGTGACTAACTGTGGTGGACGACTCTGTCTCTATTCTGTCTCTGTGACTAACTGTGGTGAACGGCTCTGTCTCTATTCTGTCTCTGTGACTAACTGTGGTGGACGACTCTGTCTCTGTACTGTCTCTGTGACTAACTGTGATGGACGACTCTGTCTCTGTACTGTCTCTGTGACTAACTGTGGTGGATGACTGTCTCTATTCTGTCTCTGTGACTAACTGTGGTGGACAACTCTGTCTCTGTGACTAACTGTGGTGAACGACTGTCTCTGTACTGTCTCTGTGACTAACTGTGGTGGACGACTCTGTCTATATTCTGTCTCTGTGACTAACTGTGGTGAACGACTCTGTCTCTGTACTGTCTCTGTGACTAAATGTGATGGACGACTCTGTCTCTGTACTGTCTCTGTGACTAACTGTGGTGGATGACTGTCTCTTTTCTGTCTCTGTGACTAACTGTGGTGGACAACTCTGTCTCTGTGACTAACTGTGGTGAACTACTCTGTCTCTATTCTGTCTCTGTGACTAACTGTGGTAAACGACTCTGTCTCTGTCCTGTCTCTGTGACTAAATGTGATGGACGACTCTGTCTCTGTACTGTCTCTGTGACTAACTGTGGTGGATGACTGTCTCTATTCTGTCTCTGTGACTAACTGTGGTGGACAACTCTGTCTCTGTGACTAACTGTGGTGAACGACTCTGTCTCTATTCTGTCTCTGTGACTAACTGTGGTAAACGACTCTGTCTCTGTACTGTCTCTGTGACTAACTGTGGTGGACAACTGTCTCTATTCTGTCTCTGTGACTAACTGTGGTGGACGACTCTGTCTCTATTCTGTCTCTATTCTGTCTCTGTGACTAACTGTGGTGAACGACTCTGTCTCTATTCTGTCTCTATTCTGTCTCTGTGACTAACTGTGGTGAACGACTCTGTCTCTATTCTGTCTCTGTGACTAACTGTGGTGAACGACTGTCTCTATTCTGTCTCTGTGCTTTAGACTACAATATGCTGTCTCTGTGCCTATGTGGATAATGTTTTTTATTTTTTATTTATTGACCTTTGAAAGTCATTAGCTTCAGTGAAAATTACTACATTATTATGAATACAGAAATAAGGTTAAAAAGATTAAAATGACTATAAATACAGAAATAAAAGGTTAAGAATTTAAACTTTCTATTCCTCATCTCTATTCAAAGTTTTATATTGAGTCATCTCTTTGAGTGACAATTGTCATTCTGTGTCAAAATGTAGATTTTATTTGAGTTAAACTGCCTGAGGGAAACTACATCAAACAAATAATTCCATTAAGTCTGAATGATGAAAGGAACCACTTGATAACTGTAATATAACTATTATATTTGGAGGGAAAATCCCTTAATACACCTCAGTCCAATATCTGAAATCCTTCCAAATGATACCAGTCCATTGATATGTATTGGGATATGCATTATTTATATGTCATTATGTTGGAGTTAACATTTACTACAGCACATAACCTACATTTCTATCAGACCTCTAGTGCTGCTCACACCTGAACCAAACTGAAACAGAACCTAGTGGTATCTGACAGTTCTGCTGCATAATATTTCCTGATTATCAAGCTGAAACAGAACCTAGTGGTATCTAACAGTTCTGTTGCATAATATTTCCTGATTATCAAGCTGAAACAGAACCTAGTGGTATCTAACAGTTCTGCTGCATAATATTTCCTGATTATTGACATTAACATACAGTCCATCCAGTCATCAGCAGACAGTTATCCTGTGTTGTCCACGATGCTAGCCTGGCACTAACCAAACAACCTGATTTGGCAGAGCCCCAGTACTCTAATTCACATGGCAATCAGTTCCAGTCCAGGGGTTCCCCCTCTTACCCCAAAACTGGTCCTGTTGACTCACAGCTGATTGGCCAGATGGCCACCTGCTGTACCCCAGGCAGAGGCTTTGTTTTGGGGATCCCCAACATATGATCAACAACATGATGAGGTGCCTGAACCCTGAAGCCTGTTTACTACAGCCATTACTGTCACATCAAGAGTTACAGTAGGCTTTAATTGGTCTTTTATTTTTTATTTTTTTTATTTCACCTTTATTTAACCAGGTAAGCCAGTTGAGAACAGGTTCTCATTTACAACTGCGACCTGGCCAAGATAAAGCAAAGTAGTGCAATAAAAACAACACAGAGTTACATATGGGGTAAAGAAAAAAAACATAAAGTCAGAAAATACAACAGAAAATATATATACAGTGTGTGCAAATGTAGCAAGTTATGGAGGTAAGGCAATAAATGGGCTATAGTGCAGAATAATTACAATAGTATTAACACTGGAATGCTAGATGTGCAAGAGATTATGTGCAAATAGAGATACTGGGGTGCAAAAGAGCAAATTAAATAACAATATAGGGATGAGGTAGTTGGGTGGGCTAATTTCAGATGGGCTGTGTACAGGTGCAGTGATCGGTAAGGTGCTCTGACAACTGATGCTTAAAGTTATTGGGGAGATAAGAGTCTCCAGCTTCAGAGATTTTTGCAATTCGTTCCAGTCATTGGCAGCAGAGAACTGGAAGGAATGGCGGCCAAAGGAGGTGTTGGCTTTGGGAATGACCAGTGAGATATACCTGCTGGAGCGCAGACTACGGGTGGGTGCTGCTATGGTGACCAATGAGCTAAGATAGGGCGGGGATTTGCCTAGCAGTGATTTATAGATGGCCTGGAGCCAGTGGGTTTGACGACGAACATGTAGTGAGGACCAGCCAACAAGAGCGTACAGGTCACAGTGGTGGGTAGTGTATGGGGCTTTGGAGACAAAACGGATGGCACTGTGATAGACTACATCCAATTTGCTGAGTAGAGTGTTGGAGGCTATTTTGTAAATGACATCGCCGAAGTCAAGGATCGGTAGGATAGTCAGTTTTACGAGGGCATGTTTGGCAGCATGAGTGAAGGAGGCTTTGTTGCGAAATAGGGAAGCCGATTCTAGATTTAACTTTGGATTGGAGATTCTTTATGTGAGTCTGGAAGTTGAGTTTACAGTCTAACCAGACACCTAGATATTTGTAGTTGTCCACATACTCTAGGTCAGACCCGTCGAGAGTGGTGATTCTAGTCGGGTGGGCGGGTGCTAGCAGCGTTCGATTGAAAAGCATGCATTTAGTTTTACTAGTGTTTAAGAGCAGTTGAAGGCTACTGAAGGATTGTTGTATGGCATTGAAGCTCGTTTGGAGGTTTGTTAACACAGTGTCCAATGAAGGGCCAGATGTATACAAAATGGTGTCGTCTGCGTAGAGGTGGATCTGAGAGTCACCAGCAGCAAGAGCGACATCATTGATATACACGGAGAAAAGTGTCGGCCCAAGAATTGAACCCTGTGGCACCCCCCATAGAGACTGCCATAGGTCCAGACAACAGGCCCTCCGATTTGACACACTGAACTCTATCTGAGAAGTAGTTGGTGAACCAGGCGAGGCAGTCATTTGAGAAACCAAGGCTATTTAGTCTGCCAATAAGAATGCGGTGGTTGACAGAGTCGAAAGCCTTGGCCAGGTCGATGAAGACGGCTGCACAGTACTGTCTATTATCAATCGCGGTTATAATATCGTTTAGGACCTTGAGCGTGGCTGAAGTGCACCCGTGACCAGCTCGAAAACCGGATTGCATAGCGGAGAAGGTACGGTGGTATTCGAAATGGTCGATGATCTGTTTGTTAACTTGGCTTTCGAATACTTTCGAAAGGCAGGGCAGGATGGATATAGGTCTGTAGCAGTTTGGATCTAGAGTGTCACCCCCCTTTGAAGAGGGGGATGACCGCGGCAGCTTTCAATCTCTGGGGATCTCAGACGTTATGAAAGAGAGGTTGAACAGACTAGTAATAGGGGTTGCGACAATTTCGGCGGCTAGTTTTAGGAAGAAAGGGTCCAGATTGTCTAGCCCAGCTGATTTGTAGGGGTCCAGATTTTGCAGCGCTTTCAAAACATCAACTGTCTGAATTTGTGTGAAGGAGAAGCGGGGGGCATGGGCAAGTTGCAGCAGAGGGTGCAGAGTTGGTGGCCGGGTTAGTGGTAGCCAGATGGAAAGCATGGCCAGCTGTAGCAAAATGCTTGTTGAAATTCTCGATTATTGTAGATTTATCGGTGGTGATAGTGTTTCCTAGCCTCAGTGCAGTGGGCAGCTGGGAGGAAGTGCTCTTATTCTCCATGGACTTTACAGTGTCCCAAAACTTTTTGGAGTTAGTGCTACAGGATGCAAATTTCTGTTTGAAAAAAGTTAGCCTTTGCTTTCCTGACTGCTTGTGTATATTGGTTCCTAACTTCCCTGAAAAGTTGCATATCGCGGGGCTATTTGATGCTAATGCTGTACGCCACAGGATGTTTTTGTGCTGGTCAAGGGCAGTCAAGTCTGAGGAGAACCAGGGGCTATATCGGTTCTTAGTTCTGTATTTTTGAATGGGGCATGTTTATTTAAGATTGAGAGGAAATTACTTTTAAGGAACAACCAGGCATCCTCTACTGACGGAATGAGATCTATATCCATCCAGGATACCTGGGCCAGGTCAATTAGGAAGGCCTCCTCGCTAAAGTGTTTTAGGGAGCGTTTGACAGTGATGAGGGGTGGTCGTTTGACCGCGGACCCGTTACGGACGCAGGCAATAAGGCAGTGATCGCTGAGATCCTGGTTGAAGACAGCTGAGGTGTATTTAGAGGGTATATTAGTCAGGATGATATCTATGAGGGTACCCATGTTTAAGGATTTAGGGTTGTACCTGGTAGGTTCGTTGATAATTTGCGTGAGGTTGAGGGCATCTAGCTTGGATTGTAGGATGGCTGGGGTATTAAGCATATCCCAATTTAGGTCACCAAGCAGTACAAACTCAGAGGATAAATGGGGGCAATCAATTCACATATGGTGTCCAGGGCACAGCTGGGGGCTGAGGGGGGTCTGTAGCAAGCGGCAACAGTGAGAGACTTATTTCTGGAAAGGTGGATTTTTAGAAGTAGAAGCTCAAACTGTTTGGGCACAGACCTGGATAGTATGATAGAGCTCTGCAGGCTATCTCTACAGTAGATTGCAACTCCACCCCCTTTGGCAGTTCTATCTAGACGGAAAATGTTATAGTTGGGGATGGAAATTTCAGAATTTTTGGTGGCCTTCCTGAGCCAGGATTCAGACACTGCTAGAACATCAGGGTTGGCAGAGTGTGCTAACGCAGTGAATAACTCAAACTTAGGAAGTAGACTTCTGATATTTATGTGCAAGAAACCAAGACTTTTGCGATTACAGAAGTCAACAAATGATAGCTCCTGGGGAGTAGGAGTGATACTGGGGGCTACAGGGCCTGGGTTAGCCTCTACATCACCAGAGGAACAGAGGAGGACTAGAATAAGGATACGGCTAAAGGCTTTAAGAACTGGTCTTCTAGTGCGTTGGGTACATAGAATAAAGGGGGCAGATTTCCGGGTGTTATAGAAAAGATTCAGGGCATTATGAACAGACAAGGATATGGAAGGACATGAGTAAAGTGGAGGCAAACCTAAGCGTTGGGTAACACTGAAAGAGATAGTATCTCTAGAGGCATAAATTGAGTCGGTCTCTGAGTGTATGGGTGGAGGGACAAAGGGGCTAACCAAAGGCAGGTTCAGCTAGGCTGGGGGTCTACAGTGATATAGTACAATTAGAAATAACCCGAAACAACAATAAACTAACCATGTTTGGGCTGAGGCTAAACATAAACAGGATGTAGTACCGTAAAAAGGAACAGTCCAGCAGATATCAGCTGTATAGCTGAGTTATCACAAGGTCCGGTGGTGAAGCGCCAGTGAGCAAGAGGCCACGGCTAGCGTGTGCTACGTCCGTTTTGTTGTAGCCAGCTGGTAGCGACGGAAAAACTGATATGTTCTGGGTCGACAACGCGCAGTGCTGACTGTCCGAATATCCGGCGATCAATGTCCAGTGATTAAAACCAATCCCGCTGGAAAAAAAATCAAATGTTCTGGGTGAAACACCGCCAGCTGTGGCCAATAGCAAGTAGCTAGTTCAGTAGCTAGTTCAGTTTAGTGAGTAAGCGTGTGCTAACGGGCCAGGGCTAGCAGATGGATGGAATCTTCGTGGTTACGTCGTAACCACATCCAGACGCATTTCGTCGGCAGACCAGTCGTGTAGGATCGAGGCGGGGCTCCGCGTCAATCCTAGGTGGTCCCGTCCAGTTGATAGAGAGGTAGATAGCCGGGAGATGGGCCTAGCTCAGGTTGATTAGCCAGACCACAGCGTCCGTTTTGTTGTAGCCAGCTGGTGGCGATGAATCCGGAGTTAAGGTCCAGTGAATCAGTGATTCCCGGCGGAAGAACTGATATGTTCTGGGTCGATAACGCGCTGTGCAGACTGGCCGAATATCCGGTGATCAATGTCCAGTGATTAAAATTAATCCTGCGGAAAAAAATCCTATGTTCTGGGTGAAACACCGCTAGCCGTGGCTAATAGCAAGTAGCTAGTTAGCTGGCTAGCTAGTTTCAACTGGAGATTCTAGATTCTACGATTCTACGACACAACAGGGATTAACTCACTCCTTCCTCCTCTCGGTTGCCATGTGAGGCGGATGAAAATCTAAAGATGAAGCTCAGGACAAATAAACAAACCACAACCCAGCCAGATCAAAATCACAACCCAGCCAGGTCAAAATCACAACCTGGCCAGGTCAAAATCACAACCTGGCCAGGTCAAAATCACAACCCGGACAGTTCAAAAGCACAACCCGGCCAGGTCAAAAGCACAACCCGGCCAGGTCAAAAGCACAACCCGGCCAGGTCAAAAGCACAACCCAGCCAGGTCAAAATCACAACCCAGCCAGGTCAAAATCACAACCCAGCCAGGTCAAAAGCACAACCCAGCCAGGTCAAAATCACAACCCATCCAGTAAAGACGTAAGGAGACTCTCTGTAATTCCTCCATCTTTCCTCTCAACCTCGATCCCTCCTCTTTTCTTATTCCCTTCTTCCTCTCTGTGTTCTGCCTGGCAACAGACTGCCTTCTTCCTCCAGAGACAAAGACGTTAACAGTAGTAGTAGTGACGGTACGGTGGTTACAGTATGTTATAACAGTAGTAGTAGTGACGGTACGGTGGTTACAGTATGTTATAACAGTAGTAGTAGTGACGGTACGGTGGTTACAGTATGTTATAACAGTAGTAGTAGTGCGATGCGGTGGTTACAGTATGTTATAACAGTAGTAGTAGTGACGGCACGTGGTTACAGTATGTTATAACAGTAGTAGTAGTGGCATGCGGTGGTTACAGTATGTTATAACAGTAGTAGTAGTGATGCGTGGTTACAGTATGTTATAACAGTAGTAGTAGTGACGATACGGTGGTTACAGTATGTTATAACAGTAGTAG
This sequence comes from Coregonus clupeaformis, assembly GCF_020615455.1. Taxonomy (NCBI): domain Eukaryota; kingdom Metazoa; phylum Chordata; class Actinopteri; order Salmoniformes; family Salmonidae; genus Coregonus; species Coregonus clupeaformis. The sequence continues at coordinate 44,656,788 of NC_059209.1, read as the reverse complement.
TAGTGACGATGCGGTGGTTACAGTATGTTATAACAGTAGTAGTAGTGGCGGGATGCGGTGGTTACAGTATGTTATAACAGTAGTAGTAGTAGTGATGCGGTGGTTACAGTATGTTATAACAGTAGTAGTAGTGACGTACGGTGGTTACAGTATGTTATAACAGTAGTAGTAGTGACGTGCAGTGGTTACAGTATGTTATAACAGTAGTAGTAGTGACGGTACGGTGGTTACAGTATGTTATAACAGTAGTAGTAGTGACGGTGCGGTGGTTACAGTATGTTATAACAGTAGTAGTAGTGACGGTACGGTGGTTACAGTATGTTATAACAGTAGTAGTAGTGACGGTACGGTGGTTACAGTATGTTATAACAGTAGTAGTAGTGACGGTCCGGTGGTTACAGTATGTTATAACAGTAGTAGTAGTGACGGTACGGTGGTTACAGTATGTTATAACAGTAGTAGTAGTGACGGTACGGTGGTTACAGTATGTTATAACAGTAGTAGTAGTGACGGTACGGTGGTAACAGTATGTTATAACAGTAGTAGTAGTGACGGTACGGTGGTTACAGTATGTTATAACAGTAGTAGTAGTGACGGTACGGTGGTTACAGTATGTTATAACAGTAGTAGTAGTGACGATACGGTGGTTACAGTATGTTATAACAGTAGTAGTAGTGACGGTACGGTGGTTACGGTATGTTATAACAGTAGTAGTAGTGACGTGCGGTGGTTACAGTATGTTATAACAGTAGTAGTAGTGACGATGCGGTGGTTACAGTATGTTATAACAGTAGTAGTAGTGACGGCACGGGTGGTTACAGTATGTTATAACAGTAGTAGTAATGACGGTACTGTGGTTACAGTATGTTATAACAGTAGTAGTAGTGACGGTACGGTGGTTACAGTATGTTATAACAGTAGTAGTAGTGACGGTACGGTGGTTACAGTATGTTATAACAGTAGTAGTAGTGACGGTACGGTGGTTACAGTATGTTATAACAGTAGTAGTAGTGACGGTGCGGTGGTTACAGTATGTTATAACAGTAGTAGTAGTGACGGTCCGGTGGTTACAGTATGTTATAACAGTAGTAGTAGTGACGGTATGGTGGTTAGCAGTATGTTATAACAGTAGTAGTAGTGACGTACGGTGGTTACAGTATGTTATAACAGTAGTAGTAGTGACTGATGCGGTGGTAACAGTATGTTATAACAGTAGTAGTAGTGACGGTACGGTGGTTACAGAATGTTATAACAGTAGTAGTAGTGACGGTACGGTGGTTACAGTATGTTATAACAGTAGTAGTAGTGACGGTACGGTGGTTACAGTATGTTATAACAGTAGTAGTAGTGATGGTACGGTGGTTACAGTATGTTATAACAGTAGTAGTAGTGACGGTACGGTGGTTACAGTATGTTATAACAGTAGTAGTAGTGATGGTACGGTGGTTACAGTATGTTATAACAGTAGTAGTAGTGACGGTACGGTGGTTACAGTATGTTATAACAGTAGTAGTAATGACGGTACGGTGGTTACAGTATGTTATAACAGTAGTAGTAGTGATGGTGGATACAGTATGTTATAACAGTAGTAGTAATGACGGTACTGTGGTTACAGTATGTTATAACAGTAGTAGTAGTGACGGTACGGTGGTTACAGTATGTTATAACAGTAGTAGTAGTGACGATGCACGGTGGTTACAGTATGTTATAACAGTAGTAGTAGTGATTGATACGGTGGTTACAGTATGTTATAACAGTAGTAGTAGTGACGATGCGGTGGTTACAGTATGTTATAACAGTAGTAGTAGTGACGTACGGTGGTTACAGTATGTTATAACAGTAGTAGTAGTGACTGTGCGGTGGTTACAGTATGTTATAACAGTAGTAGTAGTGATGGTGGTTACAGTATGTTATAACAGTAGTAGTAGTGACGATGCGGTGGTTACAGTATGTTATAACAGTAGTAGTAGTGACGGAATGCGGTGGTTACAGTATGTTATAACAGTAGTAGTAGTGACCGGTACGGTGGTTACAGTATGTTATAACAGTAGTAGTAGTGACGATGCGGTGGTTACAGTATGTTATAACAGTAGTAGTAGTGACTGATGCGGTGGTTACAGTATGTTATAACAGTAGTAGTAGTGACGGTACGGTGGTTACAGTATGTTATAACAGTAGTAGTAGTGATGGTACGGTGGTTACAGTATGTTATAACAGTAGTAGTAGTGATGGTGGTTACAGTATGTTATAACAGTAGTAGTAGTGACGGTACAGTGGTTACAGTATGTTATAACAGTAGTAGTAGTGACGTACAGTGGTTACAGTATGTTATAACAGTAGTAGTAGTGACGATGCGGTGGTTACAGTATGTTATAACAGTAGTAGTAGTGACGGTACGGTGGTCACAGTATGTTATAACAGTAGTAGTAGTGACGGTGGTTACAGTATGTTATAAAAGTAGTAGTAGTGACGGTATGGTGGTTACAGTATGTTATAACAGTAGTAGTAGTGACGGTACGGTGGTTACAGTATGTTATAACAGTAGTAGTAGTGACGTGCAGTGGTTACAGTATGTTATAACAGTAGTAGTAGTGACGGTACGGTGGTTACAGTATGTTATAACAGTAGTAGTAGTGACGGTACGGTGGTTACAGTATGTTATAACAGTAGTAGTAGTGACGGTGCGGTGGTTACAGTATGTTATAACAGTAGTAGTAGTGATGGTGGTTACAGTATGTTATAACAGTAGTAGTAGTGACGGTACGGTGGTTACAGTATGTTATAACAGTAGTAGTAGTGACGGTACGGTGGTAACAGTATGTTATAACAGTAGTAGTAGTGGACGGTACGGTGGTTACAGTATGTTATAACAGTAGTAGTAGTGACGGTACGGTGGTTACAGTATGTTATAACAGTAGTAGTAGTGACGGTCGGTGGTTACAGTATGTTATAACAGTAGTAGTAGTGACGGCATGCGGTGGTTACAGTATGTTATAACAGTAGTAGTAGTGACGGGTGCCGGTGGTTACAGTATGTTATAACAGTAGTAGTAGTGACGGTACGGTGGTTACAGTATGTTATAACAGTAGTAGTAGTGATGGTACGGTGGTTACAGTATGTTATAACAGTAGTAGTAGTGATGGTGGTTACAGTATGTTATAACAGTAGTAGTAGTGACGGTACAGTGGTTACAGTATGTTATAACAGTAGTAGTAGTGACGGTACGGTGGTTACAGTATGTTATAACAGTAGTAGTAGTGACGGTACGGTGGTTACAGTATGTTATAACAGTAGTAGTAGTGACGGTACGCTGGTCACAGTATGTTATAACAGTAGTAGTAGTGACGGTGGTTACAGTATGTTATAAAAGTAGTAGTAGTGACGGTATGGTGGTTACAGTATGTTATAACAGTAGTAGTAGTGACGGTACGGTGGTTACAGTATGTTATAACAGTAGTAGTAGTGACGGTACGGTGGTTACAGTATGTTATAACAGTAGTAGTAGTGACGGTACGGTGGTTACAGTATGTTATAACTGTAGTAAGTAGTGACCGATGCGGTGGTTACAGTATGTTATAACAGTAGTAGTAGTGACGGTCGCGGTGGTTACAGTATGTTATAACAGTAGTAGTAGTGATGGTGGTTACAGTATGTTATAACAGTAGTAGTAGTGACGTGCACGGTGGTTACAGTATGTTATAACAGTAGTAGTAGTGACCGTACGGTGGTAACAGTATGTTATAACAGTAGTAGTAGTGACGGTACGGTGGTTACAGTATGTTATAACAGTAGTAGTAGTGACGTGCGGTGGTTACAGTATGTTATAACAGTAGTAGTAGTGACGTGCACGGTGGTTACAGTATGTTATAACAGTAGTAGTAGTGACGATACGGTGGTTACAGTATGTTATAACAGTAGTAGTAGTGACGGTACGGTGGTTACAGTATGTTATAACAGTAGTAGTAGTGGCATGCGGTGGTTACAGTATGTTATAACAGTAGTAGTAGTGACGTACGGTGGTTACAGTATGTTATAACAGTAGTAGTAGTGACGATGCAGTGGTTACAGTATGTTATAACAGTAGTAGTAGTGATGGTACGGTGGTTACAGTATGTTATAACAGTAGTAGTAGTGACGTGCGGTGGTTACAGTATGTTATAACAGTAGTAGTAGTGACGCACGGTGGTTACAGTATGTTATAACAGTAGTAGTAGTGACGTGCGGTGGTTACAGTATGTTATAACAGTAGTAGTAATGACGTGCGGTGGTTACAGTATGTTATAACAGTAGTAGTAGTGATCGTACGGTGGTTACAGTATGTTATAACAGTAGTAGTAATGACGGTACTGTGGTTACAGTATGTTATAACAGTAGTAGTAGTGACGGTACCGTGGTTACAGTATGTTATAACAGTAGTAGTAGTGACGTGCCGGTGGTTACAGTATGTTATAACAGTAGTAGTAGTGACGTGCGGTGGTTACAGTATGTTATAACAGTAGTAGTAGTGACTGATGCGGTGGTTACAGTATGTTATAACAGTAGTAGTAGTGACCGATGCGGTGGTTACAGTATGTTATAACAGTAGTAGTAGTGACGGTGTGGTGGTTACAGTATGTTATAACAGTAGTAGTAGTGATGGTGGTTACAGTAGTTATAACAGTAGTAGTAGTGACGGTACGGTGGTTACAGTATGTTATAACAGTAGTAGTAGTGACGGTACGGTGGTTACAGTATGTTATAACAGTAGTAGTAGTGACGGTACGGTGGTTACAGTATGTTATAACAGTAGTAGTAGTGACGGTGCGGTGGTTACAGTATGTTATAACAGTAGTAGTAGTGACGGCGGTGGTTACAGTATGTTATAACAGTAGTAGTAGTGATGGTGCGGTGGTTACAGTATGTTATAACAGTAGTAGTAGTGACGATGCGGTGGTTACAGTATGTTATAACAGTAGTAGTAGTGACGATGCGGTGGTTACAGTATGTTATAACAGTAGTAGTAGTGATGGCACGGTGGTTACAGTATGTTATAACAGTAGTAGTAGTGACGGTGCCGGTGGTTACAGTATGTTATAACAGTAGTAGTAGTGACGATGCACGGTGGTTACAGTATGTTATAACAGTAGTAGTAGTGATGGTACGGTGGTTACAGTATGTTATAACAGTAGTAGTAGTGATGGTACGGTGGTTACAGTATGTTATAACAGTAGTAGTAGTGACGATGCGGTGGTTACATTATGTTATAACAGTAGTAGTAGTGGTCGATGCGGTGGTTAAAGTATGTTATAACAGTAGTAGTAATGACGGTACGGTGGTTACAGTATGTTATAACAGTAGTAGTAGTGATGGTGGATACAGTATGTTATAACAGTAGTAGTAATGACGGTACTGTGGTTACAGTATGTTATAACAGTAGTAGTAGTGACGGTACGGTGGTTACAGTATGTTATAACAGTAGTAGTATTGACGGTACGGTGGTTACAGTATGTTATAACAGTAGTAGTAGTGACGGTGCGGTGGATACAGTATGTTATAACAGTAGTAGTAGTGACGATGCGGTGGTTACAGTATGTTATAACAGTAGTAGTAGTGACGATGCGTTGGTTACAGTATGTTATAACAGTAGTAGTAGTGACGGTACGGTGGTTACAGTATGTTATAACAGTAGTAGTAGTGAGCGGTGGTTACAGTATGTTATAACAGTAGTAGTAGTGACTGATGCGGTGGTTACAGTATGTTATAACAGTAGTAGTAGTGACGATACGGTTGTTACAGTATGTTATAACAGTAGTAGTAGTGACGTACGGTGGTTACAGTATGTTATAACAGTAGTAGTAGTGATGGTACGGTGGTTACAGTATGTTATAACAGTAGTAGTAGTGACGGTACGGTGGTTACAGTATGTTATAACAGTAGTAGTATTGACGGTACGGTTGTTACAGTATGTTATAACAGTAGTAGTAGTGATGGTACGGTGGTTACAGTATGTTATAACAGTAGTAGTAGTGACGGTGGTTACAGTATGTTATAACAGTAGTAGTAGTGACGGTGGTTACAGTATGTTATAACAGTAGTAGTAGTGACGGTACGGTGGTTACAGTATGTTATAACAGTAGTAGTAGTGACGAATGCGGTGGTTACAGTATGTTATAACAGTAGTAGTAGTGACCGATCGGTGGTTACAGTATGTTATAACAGTAGTAGTAGTGACGATGCGGTGGTTACAGTATGTTATAACAGTAGTAATAGTAGTGACGATGCGGTGGTTACAGTATGTTATAACAGTAGTAGTAGTGACGGTGCGGTGGTTACAGTATGTTATAACAGTAGTAGTAGTGACGATGCGGTGGTTACAGTATGTTTTAACAGTAGTAGTAGTGACGGTACGGTGGTTACAGTATGTTATAACAGTAGTAGTAGTGACGGTACGGTGGTTACAGTATGTTATAACAGTAGTAGTAGTGACGGTACGGTGGTTACAGTATGTTATAACAGTAGTAGTAGTGACGGTGCGGTGGTTACAGTATGTTATAACAGTAGTAGTAGTGACGGTGCGGTGGTTACAGTATGTTATAACAGTAGTAGTAGTGACGGTACGGTGGTTACAATATGTTATAACAGTAGTAGTATTGACGGTACGGTGGTTACAGTATGTTATAACAGTAGTAGTAGTGACGGATCGGTGGTCACAGTATGTTATAACAGTAGTAGTAGTGACGATGCCGGTGGTTACAGTATGTTATAACAGTAGTAGTAGTGACGGTACGGTGGTTACAGTATGTTATAACAGTAGTAGTAGTGACGGTACGGTGGTTACAGTATTTTATAACAGTAGTAGTAGTGACGGTACGTTGGTTACAGAATGTTATAACAGTAGTAGTAGTGACGGTGCGGTGGTTACAGTATGTTATAACAGTAGTAGTAGTGACGGTCCAGTGGTTACAGTATGTTATAACAGTAGTAGTAGTGATTGTCCGGTGGTTACAGTATGTTATAACAGTAGTAGTAGTGACGGTCCGATGGTTACAGTATGTTATAATAGTAGTAGTAGTGACGGTGCGGTGGTTACAGTATGTTATAACAGTAGTAGTAGTGACGATGCGGTGGTGACAGTATGTTATAACAGTAGTAGTAGTGACGATGCGGTGGTTACAGTATGTTATAACAGTAGTAGTAGTGACGGTGCGGTGGTTACAGTATGTTATAACAGTAGTAGTAGTGACGGTGCGGTGGTTACAGTATGTTATAACAGTAGTAGTAGTGACGGTACGGTGGTTACAGTATGTTATAACAGTAGTAGTAGTGACGATGCGGTGGTTACAGTATGTTATAACAGTAGTAGTAGTGACGATGCGGTGGTTACAGTATGTTATAACAGTAGTAGTAGTGCGATGCAGTGGTTACAGTATGTTATAACAGTAGTAGTAGTGACGATGCGGTGGTTACAGTATGTTATAACAGTAGTAGTAGTGACGGTGCGGTGGTTACAGTATGTTATAACAGTAGTAGTAGTGACGGTGCGGTGGTTACAGTATGTTATAACAGTAGTAGTAGTGACGGTGCGGTGGTTACAGTATGTTATAACAGTAGTAGTAGTGACGGTACGGTGGTTACAGTATGTTATAACAGTAGTAGTAGTGACTGTACGGTGGTTACAGTATGTTATAACAGTAGTAGTAGTGACGGTACGGTGGTTACAGTATGTTATAACAGTAGTAGTAGTGACGGTACGGTGGTTACAGTATGTTATAACAGTAGTAGTAGTGACGGTACGGTGGTGACAGTATGTTATAACAGTAGTAGTAGTGACGGTACGGTGGTGACAGTATGTTATAACAGTAGTAGTAGTGACTGATGCGGTGGTGACAGTATGTTATAACAGTAGTAGTAGTGACGGTACGGTGGTTACAGTATGTTATAACAGTAGTAGTAGTGACGTGCACGGTGGTTACAGTATGTTATAACAGTAGTAGTAGTGACTGATGCGGTGGTTACAGTATGTTATAACAGTAGTAGTAGTGACGGATACGGTGGTTACAGTATGTTATAACAGTAGTAGTAGTGACGATGCGGTGGTTACAGTATGTTATAACAGTAGTAGTAGTGACGATGCGGTGGTTACGGTATGTTATAACAGTAGTAGTAGTGACGATGCGGTGGTTACAGTATGTTATAACAGTAGTAGTAGTGACGATGCGGTGGTTACAGTATGTTATAACAGTAGTAGTAGTGACGATGCGGTGGTTACAGTATGTTATAACAGTAGTAGTAGTGACGATGCGGTGGTTACAGTATGTTATAACAGTAGTAGTAGTGACGTGCGGTGGTTACAGTATGTTATAACAGTAGTAGTGTGACGATGCGGTGGTTACAGTATGTTATAACAGTAGTAGTAGTGACGATGCGGTGGTTACAGTATGTTATAACAGTAGTAGTAGTGACGTGCGGTGGTTACAGTATGTTATAACAGTAGTAGTAGTGACGGTGCGGTGGTTACAGTATGTTATAACAGTAGTAGTAGTGGTCGGTACGGTGGTTACAGTATGTTATAACAGTAGTAGTAGTGACCGATGCGGTGGTTACAGTATGTTATAACAGTAGTAGTAGTGACGGTACGGTGGTTACAGTATGTTATAACAGTAGTAGTAGTGACTCGATGCGGTGGTTACAGTATGTTATAACAGTAGTAGTAGTGACGATGCGGTGGTTACAGTATGTTATAACAGTAGTAGTAGTGACGGTGCGGTGGTTACAGTATGTTATAACAGTAGTAGTAGTGACGGTGCGGTGGTTACAGTATGTTATAACAGTAGTAGTAGTGACGGTGCAGTGGTTACAGTATGTTATAACAGTAGTAGTAGTGACGGTGCGGTGGTTACAGTATGTTATAACAGTAGTAGTAGTGACGTGCGGTGGTTACAGTATGTTATAACAGTAGTAGTAGTGAGCGATGCGGTGGTAACAGTATGTTATAACAGTAGTAGTAGTGACGGTACGGTGGTTACAGTATGTTATAACAGTAGTAGTAGTGACGGTACGGTGGTTACAGTATGTTATAACAGTAGTAGTAGTGACGGTACGGTGGTTACAGTATGTTATAACAGTAGTAGTAGTGACGATGCGGGTGGTTACAGTATGTTATAACAGTAGTAGTAGTGACGGTACGGTGGTTACAGTATGTTATAACAGTAGTAGTAGTGACGGTACGGTGGTTACAGTATGTTATAACAGTAGTAGTAGTGACGGTCCGGTGGTTACAGTATGTTATAACAGTAGTAGTAGTGATGGTGGTTACAGTATGTTATAACAGTAGTAGTAGTGACGGTCCGGTGGTTACAGTATGTTATAACAGTAGTAGTAGTGACGGTGGTTACAGTATGTTATAACAGTAGTAGTAGTGACGGACGGTGGTTACAGTATGTTATGACAGTAGTAGTAGTGATGGTACGGTGGTTACAGTATGTTATAACAGTAGTAGTAGTGACGGTACGGTGGTTACAGTATGTTATAACAGTAGTAGTAGTGACGGTGCGGTGGTTACAGTATGTTATAACAGTAGTAGTAGTGACGGTACGGTGGTTACAGTATGTTATAACAGTAGTAGTAGTGACGGTGCGGTGGTTACAGTATGTTATAACAGTAGTAGTAGTGACGGTGCGGTGGTTACAGTATGTTATAACAGTAGTAGTAGTGACGGTGCGGTGGTTACAGTATGTTATAACAGTAGTAGTAGTGACGGTACGGTGGTTACAGTATGTTATAACAGTAGTAGTAGTGACGGTACGGTGGTTACAGTATGTTATAACAGTAGTAGTAGTGACGGTGGTTACAGTATGTTATAACAGTAGTAGTAGTGACGGTACGGTGGTCACAGTATGCTGACAGCTGGAAATCTGTGCCTGTGCGTGTTCAAGCTACCTGCTCTCCCTCTCTGAAGCATAGGCAACTGTACTGACATTACAAGCTTCCTTCAGAAGATAGGGAGAGACATTGCAGCCTGAAGTAAGGGTGCTGAGGGTTTTGCAGCGTCCCCTGAAATATCAGATTTTTTAAAAAGTCATTAAAAAACTTTAACAGTAAAAAAAAAAAAAAACGTGCACTGGGCCTTTACTAGTCCTGTATACGGGACCGATATACGTAACCGTCTGTAGCACGGGCTAAAAAAAACATGTCTGCACCCCCACCTCCAAACATCTTCCTGGGGCTATGGGGAGAGAGATTTTTAATTAGCTAGAGAATAATGGATTAACTTTTTCAATACTAGTTATGGATACCATAGGCCTAGTGATCACGTTTCACATTGGATATATTAACTACAAAAAGGTAAGACGTGTTTTTAATTCTGGTGCCTCTCTGCACACAGAAGCTTGTTAGCTAGATAGATAAAAGGACATTCAAAGTTCCTCCATAGAAGCTGCTCCTCCTAGGTATAATTATGTGGACCTAATTCTTACAATGCATGTCATAACAAGATGTCCATTGCTTCAAGCCTCCTCCTCAACCCCTCTCTGGCTCTCTACCCACCTGCTAAATGTCAGTCCCATCTTGCGCCATGGGCTACACTTGTCTGTCCATCACGCATGTAAACAACCAGCTTGGCTGCTCCATCCACATTGATTGGTGAAGTCATTTAATGAGCTAAATGTAAAAAACTATTGATTTCACAGGTTAAAAAAGGAACAGAAAGGAACCAGTACTTGTTTTTGGTTCGAACCGGTTGAGAACTTTATCTTGCTGGTCGGAACAGTGGAACGAAACGAGAAAAAAATAATAATGTTGGTTCCAATCCCTGGGAACGAGTCAATAATCAGTACATGCCATTGAAGTGGAATAGTGTAAACATTATAATCCCAGAGGTTCTGTGGATGGGTACACTATAGGTGGACGGAGAGAGGGTGTTTAGCTTGATTAAACCTTGATTAAATCATTTCTCTACCTGTCCTGGAATAATATTTTATTTATGAGGCCTATTAATCATTTACTGATTCCACCTGACATTACATCATAGCGCTAGGTCAAAGTCTCTGAGGTAGAAAGAGATTCACTTTATATTCATCACAGTTAGGTCACAACATTCAGAGCTGGTAACATCATGTAATAGAGGATTCATTTATGAGAGATATTATTATTTTCTAAATCACCTTCCCAGCATACAGTGTTCAGCTGCGCACTCTGATGATGTCATCAGAGTGCTTGGCTCTGCCCAGCTACTTCCATGTTCTGCCAATGGAGCTCATTTGCTCCCATTGGAAATGATTCATTTATGAGAGATATTATGATTTTCTAAGTCACCTTTGTGTAGTTCTAAAAGAATGGTGAATCAGTAGCGGTAAATTCAGAAGACCAGGACCAGTCCTTATCATCCATAATGTGATGGGGTGGTGGAGTGATTTAAGACCGGGACCAGTCCTTATCATCCACAATGTGATGGGGTGGTGGAGTGATTTAAGACCGGGACCAGTCCTTATCATCCACAATGTGATGGGGTGGTGGAGTGATTTAATCTAACACTCATCGATCAGCTGGCCAAGACGAGTGCCTCAACCAAGAGCCAGTGGCATAATGTAATATTGCAAGTCTTTCTCAGCATAATGAATTGTACCTGTTGGCTATATTAAACGATACTGACATTTGAACGGACTTTACAGGACTAAACAGAACCAGGTACTAGTGGTATGGTTTTACTAGTTACCAAACAGACACCATCACCTCATTAGAGACAGGATGGCAATAGGCAATAGCATCATGTCTTTCTATTCTCTCATTGTTAGAGCCCTATTGGGGAACCAGCTGGTTGGATGCTGTTTCTATTCTCTCATTGTTACAGCCCTATTGGTGAACCAGCTGGTTGGATGCTGTTTCTATTCTCTCATTGTTACAGCCTTATTGGGGAACCAGCTGGTTGGATGCTGTTTCTATTCTCTCATTGTTACAGCCCTACTGGGAGCCAGCTGGTTGGATGCTGTTTCTATTCTCTCATTGTTACAGCCCTACTGGGAGCCAGCTGGTTGGATGCTGTTTCTATTCTCTCATTGTTACAGCCCTACTGGGAACCAGCTGGTTGGATGCTGTTTCTATTCTCTCATTGTTACAGCCCTATTGGTGAACCAGCTGGTTGGATGCTGTTTCTATTCTCTCATTGTTACAGCCCTATTGGGGAACCAGCTGGTTGGATGCTGTTTCTATTCTCTCATTGTTACAGCCCTACTGGGAACCAGCTGGTTGGATGCTGTTTCTATTCTCTCATTGTTACAGCCCTACTGGGAACCAGCTGGTTAGATGCTGTTTCTATTCTCTCATTGTTACAGCCCTATTGGTGAACCAGCTGGTTGGATGCTGTTTCTATTCTCTCATTGTTACAGCCCTAAAGGGCCAGCTGGTTGGATGCTGTTTCTATTCTCTCATTGTTACAGCCCTATTGGTGAACCAGCTGGTTGGATGCTGTTTCTATTATCTCATTGTTACAGCCCTACTGGGGAACCAGCTGGTTGGATGCTGTTTCTATTCTCTCATTGTTACAGCCCTACAGGGGCCAGCTGGTTGGATGCTGTTTCTATTCTCTCATTGTTAGAGCCCTACTGGGGAACCAGCTGGTTGGATGCTGTTTCTATTCTCTCATTGTTACAGCCCTACTGGGAGCCAGCTGGTTGGATGCTGTTTCTATTCTCTCATTGTTAGAGCCCTATTGGTGAACCAGCTGGTTGGATGCGGTTTCTATTCTCTCATTGTTACAGCCCTACTGGGGAACCAGCTGGTTGGATGCTGTTTCTATTCTCTCATTGTTACAGCCCTACTGGGGCCAGCTGGTTGGATGCTGTTTCTATTCTCTCATTGTATACAGCCCTACTGGGAGCCAGCTGGTTGGATGCTGTTTCTATTCTCTCATTGTTACAGCCCTACTGGGAACCAGCTGGTTGGATGCTGTTTCTATTATCTCATTGTTACAGCCCTACTGGGGAACCAGCTGGTTGGATGCTGTTTCTATTATCTCATTGTTACAGCCCTATTGGGAGCCAGCTGGTTGGATGCTGTTTCTATTCTCTCATTGTTACAGCCCTATTGGGGAACCAGCTGGTTGGATGCTGTTTCTATTCTCTCATAGTTACAGCCCTACTGGGGAGCCAGCTGGTTGGATGCTGTTTCTATTCTCTCATTGTTACAGCCCTACTGGGGAGCCAGCTGGTTGGATGCTGTTTCTGTTCTCTCATTGTATACAGCCCTACAGGGGCCAGCTGGTTGGATGCTGTTTCTATTCTCTCATAGTTACAGCCCTACAGGGGCCAGCTGGTTGGATGCTGTTTCTATTCTCTCATAGTTACAGCCCTACTGGGGAACCAGCTGGTTGGATGCTGTTTCTATTCTCTCATTGTTACAGCCCTACTGGGAACCAGCTGGTTGGATGCTGTTTCTATTCTCTCATTGTTACAGCCCTACTGGGGAACCAGCTGGTTGGATGCTGTTTCTATTCTCTCATTGTTACAGCCCTATTGGGGAACCAGCTGGTTGGATGCTGTTTCTATTCTCTCATTGTTACAGCCCTATTGGGGAACCAGCTGGTTGGATGCTGTTTCTATTCTCTCATTGTTACAGCCCTATTGGGGAACCAGCTGGTTGGATGCTGTTTCTATTCTCTCATTGTTACAGCCCTACTGGGGAACCAGCTGGTTGGATGCTGTTTCTATTCTCTCATTGTGACAGCCCTACTGGGGAGCCAGCTGGTTGGATGCTGTTTCTATTCTCTCATTGTTACAGCCCTACTGGGAGCCAGCTGGTTGGATGCTGTTTCTATTCTCTCATTGTTACAGCCCTACTGGGAACCAGCTGGTTGGATGCTGTTTCTATTCTCTCATTGTTACAGCCCTACAGGGGCCAGCTGGTTGGATGCTGTTTCTATTCTCTCATTGTTACAGCCCTATTGGTGAACCAGCTGGTTGGATGCTGTTTCTATTCTCTCATTGTTACAGCCCTACTGGGGAACCAGCTGGTTGGATGCTGTTTCTATTCTCTCATTGTTACAGCCCTACTGGGGCCAGCTGGTTGGATGCTGTTTCTATTCTCTCATTGTATACAGCCCTACTGGGAGCCAGCTGGTTGGATGCTGTTTCTATTCTCTCATTGTTACAGCCCTACTGGGAACCAGCTGGTTGGATGCTGTTTCTATTATCTCATTGTTACAGCCCTACTGGGGAACCAGCTGGTTGGATGCTGTTTCTATTATCTCATTGTTACAGCCCTACTGGGGAACCAGCTGGTTGGATGCTGTTTCTATTCTCTCATTGTTACAGCCCTACTGGGGAACCAGCTGGTTGGATGCTGTTTCTATTCTCTCATTGTTACAGCCCTACTGGGAGCCAGCTGGTTGGATGCTGTTTCTATTATCTCATTGTTACAGCCCTACTGGGAGCCAGCTGGTTGGATGCTGTTTCTATTCTCTCATTGTTACAGCCCTACTGGGGAACCAGCTGGTTGGATGCTGTTTCTATTCTCTCATTGTTACAGCCCTATTGGGAGCCAGCTGGTTGGATGCTGTTTCTATTCTCTCATTGTTACAGCCCTATTGGGAGCCAGCTGGTTGGATGCTGTTTCTATTATCTCATTGTTACAGCCCTACTGGGGAACCAGCTGGTTGGATGCTGTTTCTATTATCTCATTGTTACAGCCCTATTGGGAGCCAGCTGGTTGGATGCTGTTTCTATTCTCTCATTGTTACAGCCCTATTGGGGAACCAGCTGGTTGGATGCTGTTTCTATTCTCTCATTGTTACAGCCCTAAAGGGCCAGCTGGTTGGATGCTGTTTCTATTCTCTCATTGTTACAGCCCTACTGGGGAACCAGCTGGTTGGATGCTGTTTCTATTCTCTCATTGTTACAGCCCTATTGGGGAACCAGCTGGTTGGATGCTGTTTCTATTCTCTCATTGTTACAGCCCTATTGGGGAACCAGCTGGTTGGATGCTGTTTCTATTCTCTCATTGTTACAGCCCTACTGGGGAACCAGCTGGTTGGATGCTGTTTCTATTCTCTCATTGTGACAGCCCTACTGGGGAGCCAGCTGGTTGGATGCTGTTTCTATTCTCTCATTGTTACAGCCCTACTGGGAGCCAGCTGGTTGGATGCTGTTTCTATTCTCTCATTGTTACAGCCCTACTGGGAACCAGCTGGTTGGATGCTGTTTCTATTCTCTCATTGTTACAGCCCTACAGGGGCCAGCTGGTTGGATGCTGTTTCTATTCTCTCATTGTTACAGCCCTATTGGTGAACCAGCTGGTTGGATGCTGTTTCTATTCTCTCATTGTTACAGCCCTACTGGGGAACCAGCTGGTTGGATGCTGTTTCTATTCTCTCATTGTTACAGCCCTACTGGGGCCAGCTGGTTGGATGCTGTTTCTATTCTCTCATTGTATACAGCCCTACTGGGAGCCAGCTGGTTGGATGCTGTTTCTATTCTCTCATTGTTACAGCCCTACTGGGAACCAGCTGGTTGGATGCTGTTTCTATTATCTCATTGTTACAGCCCTACTGGGGAACCAGCTGGTTGGATGCTGTTTCTATTATCTCATTGTTACAGCCCTACTGGGGAACCAGCTGGTTGGATGCTGTTTCTATTCTCTCATTGTTACAGCCCTACTGGGGAACCAGCTGGTTGGATGCTGTTTCTATTCTCTCATTGTTACAGCCCTACTGGGAGCCAGCTGGTTGGATGCTGTTTCTATTATCTCATTGTTACAGCCCTACTGGGAGCCAGCTGGTTGGATGCTGTTTCTATTCTCTCATTGTTACAGCCCTACTGGGGAACCAGCTGGTTGGATGCTGTTTCTATTCTCTCATTGTTACAGCCCTATTGGGAGCCAGCTGGTTGGATGCTGTTTCTATTCTCTCATTGTTACAGCCCTATTGGGAGCCAGCTGGTTGGATGCTGTTTCTATTATCTCATTGTTACAGCCCTACTGGGGAACCAGCTGGTTGGATGCTGTTTCTATTATCTCATTGTTACAGCCCTATTGGGAGCCAGCTGGTTGGATGCTGTTTCTATTCTCTCATTGTTACAGCCCTATTGGGGAACCAGCTGGTTGGATGCTGTTTCTATTCTCTCATTGTTACAGCCCTAAAGGGCCAGCTGGTTGGATGCTGTTTCTATTCTCTCATTGTTACAGCCCTACTGGGGAACCAGCTGGTTGGATGCTGTTTCTATTCTCTCATTGTTACAGCCCTATTGGGGAACCAGCTGGTTGGATGCTGTTTCTATTCTCTCATTGTTACAGCCCTACTGGGGAACCAGCTGGTTGGATGCTGTTTCTATTCTCTCATTGTTACAGCCCTATTGGGAGCCAGCTGGTTGGATGCTGTTTCTATTCTCTCATTGTTACAGCCCTATTGGGAACCAGCTGGTTGGATGCTGTTTCTATTCTCTCATTGTTACAGCCCTACTGGGAGCCAGCTGGTTGGATGCTGTTTCTATTCTCTCATTGTTACAGCCCTACTGGGAACCAGCTGGTTGGATGCTGTTTCTATTCTCTCATTGTTACAGCCCTATTGGTGAACCAGCTGGTTGGATGCTGTTTCTATTCTCTCATTGTTACAGCCCTATTGGGGAACCAGCTGGTTGGATGCTGTTTCTATTATCTCATTGTTACAGCCCTACTGGGGAACCAGCTGGTTGGATGCTGTTTCTATTCTCTCATTGTTACAGCCCTACTGGGGAACCAGCTGGTTGGATGCTGTTTCTATTCTCTCATTGTTACAGCCCTACTGGGAGCCAGCTGGTTGGATGCTGTTTCTATTATCTCATTGTTACAGCCCTACTGGGAGCCAGCTGGTTGGATGCTGTTTCTATTCTCTCATTGTTACAGCCCTACTGGGGAACCAGCTGGTTGGATGCTGTTTCTATTCTCTCATTGTTACAGCCCTATTGGGAGCCAGCTGGTTGGATGCTGTTTCTATTCTCTCATTGTTACAGCCCTATTGGGAGCCAGCTGGTTGGATGCTGTTTCTATTATCTCATTGTTACAGCCCTACTGGGGAACCAGCTGGTTGGATGCTGTTTCTATTATCTCATTGTTACAGCCCTATTGGGAGCCAGCTGGTTGGATGCTGTTTCTATTCTCTCATTGTTACAGCCCTATTGGGGAACCAGCTGGTTGGATGCTGTTTCTATTCTCTCATTGTTACAGCCCTAAAGGGCCAGCTGGTTGGATGCTGTTTCTATTCTCTCATTGTTACAGCCCTACTGGGGAACCAGCTGGTTGGATGCTGTTTCTATTCTCTCATTGTTACAGCCCTATTGGGGAACCAGCTGGTTGGATGCTGTTTCTATTCTCTCATTGTTACAGCCCTATTGGGGAACCAGCTGGTTGGATGCTGTTTCTATTCTCTCATTGTTACAGCCCTACTGGGGAACCAGCTGGTTGGATGCTGTTTCTATTCTCTCATTGTGACAGCCCTACTGGGGAGCCAGCTGGTTGGATGCTGTTTCTATTCTCTCATTGTTACAGCCCTACTGGGAGCCAGCTGGTTGGATGCTGTTTCTATTCTCTCATTGTTACAGCCCTACTGGGAACCAGCTGGTTGGATGCTGTTTCTATTCTCTCATTGTTACAGCCCTACAGGGGCCAGCTGGTTGGATGCTGTTTCTATTCTCTCATTGTTACAGCCCTATTGGTGAACCAGCTGGTTGGATGCTGTTTCTATTCTCTCATTGTTACAGCCCTACTGGGGAACCAGCTGGTTGGATGCTGTTTCTATTCTCTCATTGTTACAGCCCTACTGGGGCCAGCTGGTTGGATGCTGTTTCTATTCTCTCATTGTATACAGCCCTACTGGGAGCCAGCTGGTTGGATGCTGTTTCTATTCTCTCATTGTTACAGCCCTACTGGGAACCAGCTGGTTGGATGCTGTTTCTATTATCTCATTGTTACAGCCCTACTGGGGAACCAGCTGGTTGGATGCTGTTTCTATTATCTCATTGTTACAGCCCTACTGGGGAACCAGCTGGTTGGATGCTGTTTCTATTCTCTCATTGTTACAGCCCTACTGGGGAACCAGCTGGTTGGATGCTGTTTCTATTCTCTCATTGTTACAGCCCTACTGGGAGCCAGCTGGTTGGATGCTGTTTCTATTATCTCATTGTTACAGCCCTACTGGGAGCCAGCTGGTTGGATGCTGTTTCTATTCTCTCATTGTTACAGCCCCTACTGGGGAACCAGCTGGTTGGATGCTGTTTCTATTCTCTCATTGTTACAGCCCTATTGGGAGCCAGCTGGTTGGATGCTGTTTCTATTCTCTCATTGTTACAGCCCTATTGGGAGCCAGCTGGTTGGATGCTGTTTCTATTATCTCATTGTTACAGCCCTACTGGGGAACCAGCTGGTTGGATGCTGTTTCTATTATCTCATTGTTACAGCCCTATTGGGAGCCAGCTGGTTGGATGCTGTTTCTATTCTCTCATTGTTACAGCCCTATTGGGGAACCAGCTGGTTGGATGCTGTTTCTATTCTCTCATTGTTACAGCCCTAAAGGGCCAGCTGGTTGGATGCTGTTTCTATTCTCTCATTGTTACAGCCCTACTGGGGAACCAGCTGGTTGGATGCTGTTTCTATTCTCTCATTGTTACAGCCCTATTGGGGAACCAGCTGGTTGGATGCTGTTTCTATTCTCTCATTGTTACAGCCCTACTGGGGAACCAGCTGGTTGGATGCTGTTTCTATTCTCTCATTGTTACAGCCCTATTGGGAGCCAGCTGGTTGGATGCTGTTTCTATTCTCTCATTGTTACAGCCCTATTGGGAACCAGCTGGTTGGATGCTGTTTCTATTCTCTCATTGTTACAGCCCTACTGGGGAGCCAGCTGGTTGGATGCTGTTTCTATTCTCTCATTGTTACAGCCCTACTGGGAACCAGCTGGTTGGATGCTGTTTCTATTCTCTCATTGTTACAGCCCTATTGGTGAACCAGCTGGTTGGATGCTGTTTCTATTCTCTCATTGTTACAGCCCTATTGGGGAACCAGCTGGTTGGATGCTGTTTCTATTATCTCATTGTTACAGCCCTACTGGGAACCAGCTGGTTGGATGCTGTTTCTATTCTCTCATTGTTACAGCCCTACTGGGAACCAGCTGGTTAGATGCTGTTTCTATTCTCTCATTGTTACAGCCCTATTGGTGAACCAGCTGGTTGGATGCTGTTTCTATTCTCTCATTGTTACAGCCCTATTGGTGAACCAGCTGGTTGGATGCTGTTTCTATTCTCTCATTGTTACAGCCCTACTGGGGAACCAGCTGGTTGGATGCTGTTTATATTCTCTCATTGTTACAGCCCTACTGGGGAACCAGCTGGTTGGATGCTGTTTCTATTCTCTCATTGTTACAGCCCTACTGGGGAGCCAGCTGGTTGGATGCTGTTTCTATTCTCTCATTGTTACAGCCCTACTGGGAGCCAGCTGGTTGGATGCTGTTTCTATTCTCTCATTGTTACAGCCCTACTGGGGAACCAGCTGGTGTGATGCTGTTTCTATTCTCTCATTGTTACATCCCAACTGGGAACCAGCTGGTTGGATGCTGTTTCTATTCTCTCATTGTATACAGCCCTATTGGGGAACCAGCTGGTTGGATGCTGTTTCTATTCTCTAATTGTTACAGCCCTACAGGGGCCAGCTGGTTGGATGCTGTTTCTATTCTCTCATTGTTACAGCCCTACTGGGAGCCAGCTTGTTGGATGCTGTTTCTATTCTCTCATTGTTACAGCCCTACAGGGGCCAGCTGGTTGGATGCTGTTTCTGTTCTCTCATTGTATACAGCCCTACTGGGGAACCAGCTGGGGATGTGGGTCACACAGGACTCACCCAGACTCTGCAGGACTCACCCAGGCTGCAACTCTGTAAAGGACTAACGCTTGGATTCTGTTAGACCTCATCTGCAGTGTGGCAGCGTCTGGCAGGTGGTGATGACAGCATACTGTAACAGTGTCTGGCAGGTGGTGATGACAGCATACTGTAACAGTGTCTGGCAGGTGGTGATGACAGCGTACTGTAACAGTGTCTGGCAGGTGGTGATGACAGCGTACTGTAACAGTGTCTGGCAGGTGGTGATGACAGCGTACTGTAACAGTGTCTGGCAGGTGGTGATGACAGCGTGCTGTAACAGTGTCTGGCAGGTGGTGATGACAGCGTACTGTAACAGTGTCTGGCAGGTGGTGATGACAGCGTACTGTAACAGTGTCTGACAGGCAGTGATGACAGCGTACTGTAACAGTGTCTGGCAGGTGGTGATGACAGCGTACTGTAACAGTGTCTTTGTCTGGCAGGCTGTGATGACAGCATACTGTAACAGTGTCATTGTCTGGCAGGCTGTGATGACAGCATACTGTAACAGTGTCTGGCAGGTGGTGATGACAGCGTACTGTAACAGTGTCTGGCAGGTGGTGATGACAGCGTACTGAAACAGTGTCATTGTCTGGCAGGCTGTGATGATAGCATACTGTAACAGTGTCATTGTCTGGCAGGCTGTGATGACAGCAAACTGTAACAGTGTCTGGCAGGTGGTGATGACAGCGTACTGTAACAGTGTCTGGCAGGTGGTGATGACAGCGTACTGTAACAGTGTCTGGCAGGTGGTGATGACAGCGTACTGTAACAGTGTCTTTGTCTGGCAGGCTGTGATGACAGCATACTGTAACAGTGTCATTGTCTGGCAGGCTGTGATGACAGCAAACTGTAACAGTGTCTGGCAGGTGGTGATGACAGCGTACTGTAACAGTGTCTGACAGGCAGTGATGACAGCATACTGTAACAGTGTCTGGCAGGTGGTGATGACAGCGTACTGTAACAGTGTCATTTTCTGGCAGGCGGTGATGACACCGTACTGTAACAGTGTCTGGCAGGTGGTGATGACAGCGTACTGTAACAGTTTCTGGCAGGCAGGTGGGGATGACAGCATACTGTAACAGTGTCTGGCAGGCAGTGATGACAGCGTACTGTAACAGTGTCTGACAGGCTGGTGGTGATGACAGCATACTGTAACAGTGTCTGGCAGGCAGTGATGACAGCGTATTGTAACAGTGTCTGACAGGCAGGTGGTGATGACAGCATACTGTAACAGTGTCTGGCAGGCAGTGATGACAGCGTACGGTAACAGTGTCTGACAGGCAGGTGGTGATGACAGCATACTGTAACAGTGTCTGGCAGGTGGTGATGACAGCGTACTGTAACAGTGTCATTGTCTGACAGGTTGTGATGACAGCGTACTGTAACAGTGTCTGGCAGGTGGTGATGACAGCGTACTGTAACAGTGTCATTGTCTGGCAGGCTGTGATGACATCATACTGTAACAGTGTCATTGTCTGGCAGGCTGTGATGACAGCATACTGTAACAGTGTCTGGCAGGTGGTGATGACAGCGTACTGTAACAGTGTCTGGCAGGCAGGTGGTGATGACAGCGTACTGTAACAGTGTCTGGCAGGTGGTGATGACAGCGTACTGTAACAGTGTCTGGCAGGTGGTGATGACAGCGTACTGTAACAGTTCTTTGTCTGGCAGGCTGTGATGACAGCATACTGTAACAGTGTCATTGTCTGGCAGGCTGTGATGACAGCAAACTGTAACAGTGTCTGGCAGGTGGTGATGACAGCGTACTGTAACAGTGTCTGACAGGCAGTGATGACAGCATACTGTAACAGTGTCTGGCAGGTGGTGATGACAGCGTACTGTAACTGTAACGATCCCGGCAGTCTGAGTCAGGTCCTGTCTGTGGACTAGTTTTTTCTGCTCGGGATCTCCAGTTTCCCGAGGGTTCTGGAACGCTCCGGGGAGCTCTCTTGATTTCCGCACCTGCATCCCATCAGCAATCTGCACACCTGGTCCTGATCATCACCCTTCTTAGGCTCTGGCCTAACATCCATTCCCTGCCGGATCGTTAGCCATGAACATCACTCGTCCGGAACCTTCATCCAACCTCTGCCTGGTGGTCGGGCGGCTGCCGAGCCATGATTGGATCAACCACTGCACCCCCAACAACTAATCAACGCCGCCCGCTCTGTTCCCTGGATTATTCAGCATCACTCTTGAATTTGTAAATAAACACTCACCTTCGTTTCAACTTACCTTGTCCTGGTCTGCTTCTGGGTTCTGGCTTTGTAACTCGTGACAGAACGATCCGGCCAGTAATGAACCCAGCGGACCTGGACTCTGTTCGCCATGCCATTACCCATCAGGAGAAGATGTTGGGCCATCATAGCACGGAGCTACAGGAGATCGCGTTGGCAGTTCGGAACCTTTCTACCGGTCTGACGGAGGTCCAGAACCAGCGCAAGTTTCCGGTGGAGGATCCACTACCGGTTTCACCCATCTCGCCTGCCGCGTCTGAAGCGGTGTCCTTCCGTGAGCCCAAGGTTCCGACGCCGGATAAATATGAGGGGAGCTGGGAAGATGCCGTTCTTTCCTTATGCAGTGTGGGTTAGTGTTCGATCTACAGCCCTACTCTTATGCCACAGACAAGGCTAGGATAGCCTTTGTGATTGAGTTGCTGCGTGGTCGAGCGCTGAGTGGGCTTCAGCCGTTTGGGAACGACAAGACCCTGCATGGCTTCATACCAGGGGTTCACGGCCGAGATGAGGAAGCTCTTCGACCATTCCGTCCGAGGGAGGGACGCAGCTAGGCGCCTGTTTTCGCTCCACCAAGGAACTTCGCAGCGTGGCCGACTTCGTGATCGAGTTCAAGACGTTGGCTGTGGAGAGTGGGTGGAATGAGGAGTCTCTGCAAGCGGCCTTTTACCAGGGTCTGTCGGAGCAGCTCAAGGATGAGCTGATCTCCTATCCGGAGCCTAGTGACCTGGACAGCTTGGTAGCCTTGTCTATTCGGGTGGATAATCGAGTCCGAGAGCCGAAGGAGGGAGAAGCAATGGGGTCCGTCCAGTCGATCAGCTTCTCAGTTCCCAGTCGGGTCGGGTGGTGGACCAGAACACGTCGATCATTCTCCACCACAAAGGATTAGTGGAGAGGTCCTCTCTCCCGATTCTGAACCCATGCAAGTGGGGCGGCACGGGTTAACCAAGGAGGAGCGTCAACATAGACGTAAGACCAACTGCTGCCTCTACTGTGGTAGCTCGGGACATTACATCTCCACTTGTTCCCGGCGGTCGTCAAACTGCCCGGCTCGCTAAAGTTGGGAGGACTTTTAGCGAGCCAGTTTCAACCTCTCAGTACCTCTGTCAGACCCCGTTTCCCGGCTACCCTTGTGAACAGGAATCAGAGCTTAGCGATTAACGCTTTTATCGATTCAGGTGCCGGTGGAAGCTTTCTTGATGCCGAAGTTGGTGGAACAGCTGGGGCTTTCCAAGGAGCAATTGCCGGAAGCCATTGAAGCGACCACTCTGAACGGCAGTAGTCTGGCACGTATCACGATGAGGACTGAACCGGTTAAGATGCGGTTGTCGGGGAATCATTCTGAGATGATTTCATTCTTCATTCTGCCGTCTTCCCATGTTCCTCTGGTCCTTGGATACCCCTGGCTGAAGGAACACAATCCCACGTTCGATTGGGTGACGGGCAAGGTAACGAGTTGGAGCCTTGATTGTCATGCTAACTGTCTCAAGACTGCCTGTCCCCATTCGGTTCCCAGTCAGGTGATTGAGGCTAAACCCCCAGATTTGTCCCTGGTTCCCAAGACATATCACGATTTGGGGAAGTGTTCAGTAAGCAGAAGGCTCTGTCACTCCCTCCCCACCGACCATATGATTGTGCCATCAACCTGTTCCCTGGAGCTGTCTACCCCAAGGGAAGGTTATACAGTATCTCCCGCCCTGAACGTGAGGCTTTGGAGACCTACATCAAGGAGTCCCTAGCTGCTGGTCTCGTTCGTCCCTCGTCATCACCCCTGGGGGCAGGATTCTTCTTTGTGGGTAAGAAGGATGGCTCTCTTCGACCGTGTATTGATTATCGGGGGTTGAATGACATCACGGTCAAGAACAAGTATCCCCTGCCCTTGATGAGTTCTGCCTTCGACTCCTTACAGGGTGCTACGGTGTTCACTAAGCTAGACTTACGCAATGCGTATCACATGGTCCGGATCAGAGAGGGAGACGAGTGGTTGACGGGTTTCAATACACCGATGGGTCACTCGAGTATCAGGTGATGCCGTTTGGACTGACCAATGCTCCAGCGGTATTCCAGAGTATGGTGAACGACGTCCTGAGAGATATGATCGGTCTCTTTGTGTTTGTTTACCTGGATGACATTCTGATCTTCTCGAAGGAACCTTCCGACCACGTCCAGCATGTCCGGCAGGTTCTGCAGCGATTGTTGGAGAATCGCCTGTTCGTGAAGGCCGAGAAGTGCGCAGTTTCACGCCCACACGACATCCTTTCTCGGGTACATCATCTCCAGGGGAGAGATTAGGATGGACCAGGAGAAGGTTAGAGCGGTTCTGGAATGGGCCCAGCCCGGTACGAGATTGCAGCTCCAGAGATTTTTGGGGTTTGCGAATTTCTACCGCAGATTCATCCGGGATTACAGCCGTGTGGCCGCTCCGTTAACTGCCTTGACTTCCAGTATCAGGAGCTTCAAGTGGAATCCGGAGGCGGATCGAGCGTTTCTGGATTTGAAGAGGCGATTCACCAACGCACCGATTCTCTCTCAACTGGACACGGCCCGTCAGTTCGTCGTTGAAGTGGGCCGCGTCTGATGTGGGAGTTGGCGCCATCCTGTCGCAGCGATGCTCCACGGACAGTAAACTCCATCCCTGCGCCTACTACTCTCGTCGCCTTCGCCTGCGGAGAGGAATTACGATGTGGGTAACCGGGAGCTTCTCGCGGTGAAACTTGCCTTGGAGGAGTGGCGCCACTGGTTGGAGGGGGCGGAGCAACCGTTTATTGTCTGGACTGACCACAAGAATCTTGCTTACGTGCAATCGGCTAGACGTCTCAACTCCCGTCCAGGCCAGGTGGTCGTTGTTTTTCGGACGATTCAATTTTTTCCCTGACGTTCCGACCTGGATCTAAGAACGGCAAGGCGGACGCCTTGTCTCGGATGTTCTCCAAGACGGAGGAGGGTGGGTCCAAGACCGAGACAATTCTCCCCGGAACTGCGTCGTGGGGAGCTGTTAGTGGAAGATTGAGGAGGAGGTGATGGCGGCTCTTCGGACGCAGCCCGGTCCCGTAACGGTCCACCCGGTCGGTTGTTTGTGCCTGAGTCGGTTCGTCCTGCGGTCCTCAAATGGTCCCACGCCAGCAAGATGGCTTGTCACCCTGGCGTGGCTCGGACGATGGCGTTTCTTCGCAGACGTTTTGGTGGCCTGCCTGGCCGAGGATACTCGGGGTTATGTTGCTGCCTGTCCAGTGTGTCGCAGAATAAGGGTACCAATCGGCCCAGCTCTGGACTACTTCACCCCCTTCCTATTCCCCGCGACCATGGTCGCATCTGGCCCTGGACTTTGTCACTGGGTTGCCCGCTTCTGAGGGGAACACGGTCGTTCTGACTATCGTGGACAGATTCAGCAAGTTCGCCCACTTTGTGCCAATTGCCAAGCTTCCCTCTGCCTCGAGACGTCCGAGATCCTGGTTAGGGAGGTTTTCAGGGTCCACGGGTTGCCCAGTGATATCGTTTCCGACCGTGGCCCTCAGTTTACCTCTTGCTGTCTGGAAGTCCTTCTGTTTGGCCATTGGAGCTACAGTCAGTCTCACATCTGGTTTTCACCCCCCAATCTAATGGTCAGGCGGAGAGAGCCAACCAGAAGATGGAATCCACGCTACGCTGCCTGGCCTCTTCCAACCCACCTCCTGGGTCTCTCAGTTGCCTTGGGTTGAGTATGCCCACAATACTCTCCCTACATCTGCCACTGGGATGTCTCCCCTTCCAGTGCCTGTATGGCTATCAACCTCCCTTGTTCCCTTCTCAGGAGAAGGAGCTCTCAGTGCCTTCTGTTCAGGCCCATATTCGTCGTTGCCACCGGACCTGGCATCGGGCCAGAAAGGCACTCCTTAGAGTTTCGGACCGGTATCAGCTCCAGGCGAATCGTCGCCGGATCCCCGCTCCCACCTACACCATCGGAGATGGGGTCTGGTTGGCTACACGGGATCTTCCTTTACGGACTGAGTCTAGGAAGTTGTTACCGAAGTTCATTGGTCCGTTTGTGGTGGAGAAGGTGATCAACCCGGTGGCAGTTCGACTCAAACTCCCGAGGACGCTCAGAGTCCATCCCACCTTTCATGTCTCCTGCCTCAAGCCTGCTTTTCCTCAGTCCTCTGTTGCCTCCTCCGCCTCCTCCTCCTCCTCCTCGGATGATCGGAGGTGGTCCTGCCTACACGGTGCGACGCATCATGGATTCCAGACGGCGGGGCCGGGGTTTCCAGTATCTCGTGGACTGGGAGGGGTATGGTCCTGAAGAGAGGAGTTGGATTCCGCGGCGACAGATCCTAGATGCTGACCTCATCCGTGACTTCTACCGCCTCCATCCTGGCGCTCCGGGGAGTCCGCCCGGTGGCGTTCGTCGGAGGGGGGTACTGTAACGATCCCGGCAGTCTGAGTCAGGTCCTGTCTGTGGACTAGTTTTTTCTGCCTCGGGATCTCCAGTTTCCCGAGGGTTCTGGGAACGCTCCGGGGAGCTCTCTTGATTTCCGCACCTGCATCCCATCAGCAATCTGCACACCTGGTCCTGATCATCACCCTTCTTAGGCTCTGGCCTAACATCCATTCCCTGCCGGATCGTTAGCCATGAACATCACTCGTCCGGAACCTTCATCCAACCTCTGCCTGGTGGTCGGCGGCTGCCGAGCCATGATTGGATCAACCACTGCACCCCCCAACAACTAATCAACGCCGCCCGCTCTGTTCCCTGGATTATTCAGCATCACTCTTGAATTTGTAAATAAACACTCACCTTCGTTTCAACTTACCTTGTCCTGGTCTGCTTCTGGGTTCTGGCTTTGTAACTCGTGACAGTAACAGTGTCATTTTCTGGCAGGCGGTGATGACAGCGTACTGTAACAGTGTCTGGCAGGTGGTGATGACAGCGTACTGTAACAGTTTCTGGCAGGCAGGTGGTGATGACAGCATACTGTAACAGTGTCTGGCAGGCAGTGATGACAGCGTACTGTAACAGTGTCTGACAGGCTGGTGGTGATGACAGCATACTGTAACAGTGTCTGGCAGGCAGTGATGACAGCGTATTGTAACAGTGTCTGACAGGCAGGTGGTGATGACAGCATACTGTAACAGTGTCTGGCAGGCAGTGATGACAGCGTACGGTAACAGTGTCTGACAGGCAGGTGGTGATGACAGCATACTGTAACAGTGTCTGGCAGGTGGTGATGACAGCATACTGTAACAGTGTCATTGTCTGACAGGTTGTGATGACAGCGTACTGTAACAGTGTCTGGCAGGTGGTGATGACAGCGTGCTGTAACAGTGTCATTGTCTGGCAGGCTGTGATGACATCATACTGTAACAGTGTCATTGTCTGGCAGGCTGTGATGACAGCATACTGTAACAGTGTCTGGCAGGTGGTGATGACAGCGTACTGTAACAGTGTCTGGCAGGCAGGTGGTGATGACAGCATACTGTAACAGTGTCTGGCAGGTGGTGATGACAGCGTACTGTAACAGTGTCTGACAGGCAGTGATGACAGCGTACTGTAACAGTGTCTGGCAGGTGGTGATGACAGCGTACTGTAACAGTGTCATTGTCTGGCAGGCTGTGATGACAGCATACTGTAACAGTGTCATTGTCTGGCAGGCTGTGATGACAGCATACTGTAACAGTGTCTGGCAGGTGGTGATGACAGCGTACTGTAACAGTGTCTGGCAGGCAGGTGGTGATGACAGCATACTGTAACAGTGTCTGGCAGGCAGTGATGACAGCGTACTGTAACAGTGTCTGTGTATGGCAGGCTGTGATGACAGCGTACTGTAACAGTGTCTGTGTCTGGCAGGTGGTTATGACAGCATACTGTAACAGTGTCAGTGTCTGGCAGGTGGTGATGACAGCATACTGTAACAGTGTCTGGCAGGCAGGTGGTGATGAAAGCATACTGTAACAGTGTCTGGCAGGCAGTGATGACAGCGTACTGTAACAGTGTCTGTGTCTGGCTGGTGGTGATGACAGCATACTGTAACAGTGTCAGTGTCTGGCAGGCAGTGATGACAGCGTACTGTAACAGTGTCTGTGTCTGGCAGGTGGTGATGACAGCATACTGTAACAGTGTCTGACAGGCAGTGATGACAGCGTACTGTAACAGTGTCTGGCAGGTGGTGATGACAGCGTACTGTAACAGTGTCTGACAGGCAGGTGGTGATGACAGCATACTGTAACAGTGTCTGGCAGGTGGTGATGACAGCGTACTGTAACAGTGTCTGACAGGCAGGTGGTGATGACAGCATACTGTAACAGTGTCTGGCAGGTGGTGATGACAGCGTACTGTAACAGTGTCTGGCAGGTGGTGATGACAGTGTACTGTAACAGTGTTTTTGTCTGGCAGGCTGTGATGACAGCATACTGTAACAGTGTCATTGTCTGGCAGGCTGTGATGACAGCATACTGTAACAGTGTCTGGCAGGTGGTGATGACAGCGTACTGTAACAGTGTCTGGCAGGCAGGTGGTGATGACAGCATACTGTAACAGTGTCTGGCAGGCAGTGATGACAGCGTACTGTAACAGTGTCTGGCAGGTGGTGATGACAGCGTACTGAAACAGTGTCATTGT
This sequence comes from Coregonus clupeaformis, assembly GCF_020615455.1. Classification (NCBI taxonomy): domain Eukaryota; kingdom Metazoa; phylum Chordata; class Actinopteri; order Salmoniformes; family Salmonidae; genus Coregonus; species Coregonus clupeaformis. The sequence continues at coordinate 44,628,108 of NC_059209.1, read as the reverse complement.
CTGGCAGGCTGTGATGACAGCATACTGTAACAGTGTCATTGTCTGGCAGGCTGTGATGACAGCATACTGTAACAGTGTCTGGCAGGTGGTGATGACAGCGTACTGTAACAGTGTCTGACAGGCAGTGATGACAGCATACTGTAACAGTGTCTGGCAGGTGGTGATGACAGCGTACTGTAACAGTGTCATTTTCTGGCAGGCGGTGATGACAGCGTACTGTAACAGTGTCTGGCAGGTGGTGATGACAGCGTACTGTAACAGTTTCTGGCAGGCAGGTGGGGATGACAGCATACTGTAACAGTGTCTGGCAGGCAGTGATGACAGCGTACTGTAACAGTGTCTGACAGGCTGGTGGTGATGACAGCATACTGTAACAGTGTCTGGCAGGCAGTGATGACAGCGTATTGTAACAGTGTCTGACAGGCAGGTGGTGATGACAGCATACTGTAACAGTGTCTGGCAGTCAGTGATGACAGCGTACGGTAACAGTGTCTGACAGGCAGGTGGTGATGACAGCATACTGTAACAGTGTCTGGCAGGTGGTGATGACAGCGTACTGTAACAGTGTCATTGTCTGACAGGTTGTGATGACAGCGTACTGTAACAGTGTCTGGCAGGTGGTGATGACAGCGTACTGTAACAGTGTCATTGTCTGGCAGGCTGTGATGACAGCATACTGTAACAGTGTCTGGCAGGTGGTGATGACAGCGTACTGTAACAGTGTCTGGCAGGCAGGCTGTGATGACATCATACTGTAACAGTGTCATTGTCTGGCAGGCTGTGATGACAGCATACTGTAACAGTGTCTGGCAGGTGGTGATGACAGCGTACTGTAACAGTGTCTGGCAGGCAGGTGGTGATGACAGCATACTGTAACAGTGTCTGGCAGGTGGTGATGACAGCGTACTGTAACAGTGTCTGGCAGGTGGTGATGACAGCGTACTGTAACAGTGTCTGGCAGGTGGTGATGACAGCATACTGTAACAGTGTCTGGCAGGTGGTGATGACAGCGTACTGTAACAGTGTCTGGCAGGTGGTGATGACAGCGTACTGTAACAGTGTCTGACAGGCAGTGATGACAGCGTACTGTAACAGTGTCTGGCAGGTGGTGATGACAGCGTACTGTAACAGTGTCATTGTCTGGCAGGCTGTGATGACAGCATACTGTAACAGTGTCATTGTCTGGCAGGCTGTGATGACAGCATACTGTAACAGTGTCTGGCAGGTGGTGATGACAGCGTACTGTAACAGTGTCTGGCAGGCAGGTGGTGATGACAGCATACTGTAACAGTGTCTGGCAGGCAGTGATGACAGCGTACTGTAACAGTGTCTGTGTCTGGCAGGCTGTGATGACAGCGTACTTTAACAGTGTCTGTGTCTGGCAGGTGGTTATGACAGCATACTGTAACAGTGTCAGTGTCTGGCAGGTGGTGATGACAGCATACTGTAACAGTGTCTGGCAGGCAGGTGGTGATGACAGCATACTGTAACAGTGTCTGGCAGGCAGTGATGACAGCGTACTGTAACAGTGTCTGTGTCTGGCTGGTGGTGATGACAGCATACTGTAACAGTGTCAGTGTCTGGCAGGCAGTGATGACAGCGTACTGTAACAGTGTCTGTGTCTGGCAGGTGGTGATGACAGCATACTGTAACAGTGTCTGACAGGCAGTGATGACAGCGTACTGTAACAGTGTCTGGCAGGTGGTGATGACAGCGTACTGTAACAGTGTCTGACAGGCAGGTGGTGATGACAGCATACTGTAACAGTGTCTGGCAGGTGGTGATGACAGCGTACTGTAACAGTGTCTGACAGGCAGGTGGTGATGACAGCATACTGTAACAGTGTCTGGCAGGTGGTGATGACAGCGTACTGTAACAGTGTCTGACAGGCAGGTGGTGATGACAGCATACTGTAACAGTGTCTGGCAGGCAGTGATGACAGCGTACTGTAACAGTGTCTGTGTCTGGCAGGTGGTGATGACAGCGTACTGTAACAGTGTCTGGCAGGCAGGTGGTGATGAAAGCATACTGTAACATTGTCTGGCAGGTGGTGATGACAGCATACTGTAACAGTGTCTGGCAGGCTGTGATGACAGCATACTGTAACAGTGTCTGACAGGCGGTGATGACAGCATACTGTAACAGTGTCTGGCAGGTGGTGATGACAGCGTACTGTAACAGTGTCGTTGTCTGGCAGGCTGTGATGACAGCATACTGTAACAGTGTCATTGTCTGGCAGGCTGTGATGACAGCATACTGTAACAGTTTCAGTGTCTGGCAGGTGGTGATGCTAGTGTACTGTAACAGTGTCTGGCAGGTGGTGATGACAGCGTACTGTAACAGTGTCTTTCAGGTGGTGATGACAGCATACTGTAACAGTGTCTGGCAGGCAGTCATGACAGCGTACTTTAACTGTATCAGTGTCTGGCAGGCAGTGATGACAGCATACTGTAACAGTGTCTGACAGGTGGTGATGACAGCATACTGTAACAGTATCTGACAGGTGGTGATGACAGCATACTGTAACAGTGTCTGACAGGTGGTGATGACAGCATACTGTAACAGTGTCTGACAGGTGGTGATGACAGCATACTGTAACAGTGTCAGTGTCTGGCAGGTGGTGATGACAGCGTACTGTAACAGTGTCTGGCAGGCAGGTGATGACAGCGTACTGTAACAGTGTCTGTCAGGCAGTGATGACAGCGTACTGTAACAGTGTCTGTCAGGCAGTGATGACAGCGTACTGTAACAGTGTCTGGCAGGTGGTGATGACAGCGTACTGTAACAGTGTCTGGCAGGTGGTGATGACAGCATACTGTAACAGTGTCTGACAGGTGGTGATGACAGCATACTGTAACAGTGTCAGTGTCTGGCAGGTGGTGATGACAGCGTACTGTAACAGTGTCTGGCAGGCAGGTGATGACAGCGTACTGTAACAGTGTCTGTCAGGCAGTGATGACAGCGTACTGTAACAGTGTCTGTCAGGCAGTGATGACAGCGTACTGTAACAGTGTCTGGCAGGTGGTGATGACAGCGTACTGTAACAGTGTCTGGCAGGTGGTGATGACAGCATACTGTAACAGTGTCTGACAGGCGGTTATGACAGCGTACTGTAACAGTGTCAGTGTCTGGCAGGTGGTGATGACAGTTTTCAGTTTTTATCGTCTGGTCTGTCCAGCCCGCTGGTGCTCCCACCACTACACTTAGGGAGAGATGCTGTCCTGGCTGGGGACCTGACAGGGGAGAGGTGCTGTCCTGGCTGGGGAACTGACAGGGGAGAGGTGCTGTCCTGGCTGGGGACCTGACAGGGGAGAGGTGCTGTCCTGGCTGGGGAACTGACAGGGAGAGATGCTGTCCTGGCTGGGGACCTGACAGGGGAGAGGTGCTGTCCTGGCTGGGGACCTGACAGGGGAGAGATGCTGTCCTGGCTGGGGACCTGACAGGGGAGAGATGCTGTCCTGGCTGGGGAACTGACAGGGGAGAGGTGCTGTCCTGGCTGGGGACATGACAGGAGAGACGTGCTGTCCTGGCTGGGGACCTGACAGGGGAGAGATGCTGTCCTGGCTGAGGACCTGACAGGGGAGAGATGCTGTCCTGGTTGAGGACCTGACAGGGGAGAGGTGCTGTCCTGGCTGAGGACCTGACAGGGGAGAGGTGCTGTCCTGGCTGAGGACCTGACAGGGGAGAGGTGCTGTCCTGGCTGTGGACCTGACAGGGGAGAGGTGCTGTCCTGGCTGGGGACCTGACAGGGGAGAGGTGCTGTCCTGGCTGGGGACCTGACAGGGGAGAGGTGCTGTCCTGGCTGGGGACCTGACAGGGGAGAGGTGCTGTCCTGGCTGGGGAACTGACAGGGGAGAGGTGCTGTCCTGGCTGGGGACCTGACAGGGGAGAGGTGCTGTCCTGGCTGGGGACCTGACAGGGGAGAGATGCTGTCCTGGCTGAGGACCTGACAGGGGAGAGGTGCTGTCCTGGCTGGGGACCTGACAGGGGAGAGGTGCTGTCCTGGCTGGGGACCTGACAGGGGAGAGGTGCTGTCCTGGCTGGGGACCTGACAGGGGAGAGGTGCTGTCCTGGCTGGGGACCTGGCAGGGGAGAGGTGCTGTCCTGGCTGGGGACCTGACAGGGGAGAGGTGCTATCCTGGCTGGGGACCTGACAGGGGAGAGGTGCTGTCCTGGCTGGGGACCTGACAGGGGAGAGATGCTGTCCTGGCTGAGGACCTGACAGGGGAGAGGTGCTGTCCTGGCTGGGGACCTGACAGGGGAGAGAGGTGCTGTCCTGGCTGGGGACCTGACAGGGGAGAGGTGCTGTCCTGGCTGGGGACCTGCCAGGGAGAGGTGCTGTCCTGGCTGGGGACCTGGCAGGGGAGAGGTGCTGTCCTGGCTGGGGACCTGACAGGGGAGAGGTGCTATCCTGGCTGGGGACCTGACAGGGGAGAGATGCTGTCCTGGCTGAGGACCTGACAGGAGAAAGATGCTGTCCTGGCTGGGGAACTGACAGGGGAGAGGTGCTGTCCTGGCTGAGGACCTGACAGGGGAGAGGTGCTGTCCTGACTGGGGACCTGACAGGGGAGAGGTGCTGTCCTGGCTGGGGACCTGACAGGGGAGAGGTGCTGTCCTGGCTGAGGACCTGACAGGGGAGAGGTGCTGTCCTGGCTGAGGACCTGACAGGGGAGAGGTGCTGTCCTGGCTGAGGACCTGACAGGGGAGAGGTTTTGTCCTGGCTGAGGACCTGACAGGGGAGAGGTGCTGTCCTGGCTGGGGACCTGACAGGGGAGAGGTGCTGTCCTGGCTGGGGACCTGACAGGGGAGAGGTGCTGTCCTGGCTGGGGACCTGACAGGGGAGAGGTGCTGTCCTGGCTGGGGACCTGACAGGGGAGAGGTGCTGTCCTGGCTGGGGACCTGACAGGGGAGAGGTGCTGTCCTGGCTGAGGACCTGACAGGGGAGAGATGCTGTCCTGGCTGAGGACCTGATGGGGAGAGGTGCTGTCCTGGCTGGGGACCTGACAGGGGAGAGGTGCTGTCCTGGCTGGGGACCTGACAGGGGAGAGGTGCTGTCCTGGTTGGGGACCTGACAGGGATGAGTTGCTGTCTTGGCTGGGGACCTGACAGGGGAGAGGTGCTGTCCTGGCTGGGGACCTGACAGGGGAGAGGTGCTGTCCTGGCTGGGGACCTGACAGGGGAGAGGTGCTGTCCTGGCTGGGGAACTGACAGGGGAGAGGTGCTGTCCTGGCTGGGGACCTGACAGGGGAGAGGTGCTGTCCTGGCTGGGGACCTGACAGGGGAGAGGTGCTGTCCTGGCTGGGGACCTGACAGGGGAGAGGTGCTGTCCTGGCTGGGGACCTGACAGGGGAGAGGTGCTGTCCTGGCTGGGGACCTGACAGGGGAGCGGTGCTGTCCTGGCTGAGGACCTGACAGGGGAGCGGTGCTGTCCTGGCTGGGGACCTGACAGGGGAGAGATGCTGTCCTGGCTGGGGACCTGACAGGGGAGAGGTGCTGTCCTGGCTGAGGACCTGACAGGGACAACACATACACCTCTGGAAGACTGCTGGAGTTGGGTGTGAGTGAGTGAGTGAGTGAGTGAGTGAGTGAGTGAGTGAGTGAGTGAGTGAGTGAGTGAGTGAGTGAGTGAGTGAGAGAGACTAAAAGGGTGTTTGGAGACAGTATTTTCAAAAGCTTTTCACTACCTCACTGATCACACCTGTAGTCATGGTAGAACAGTGACTTCAGGGAGTTGCTTTTCCTTGCGATAGCGCAATCCAAAATCCATTCGGCTGTAAAGCTAATGAGAGACAAATAGAACTGCAGGAAACATCTGAGTGGAGCATCTGCTGCTGCTTTCAGGGGAATGTGTTCAGTCCCTCACAGAGCCATGTATAGATACAGCCCTGGTCCCTCCAGATGCACCAAGCCTGCTGGAGGCCCGCCTCCCTCTCCCTGATTGGTCCAGCATGGTGGTATTCTCTCCCTGATTGGTCCAGCATGGTGTTATTCTCTCCCTGATGGGTTGTTGTGCAGCTGGGTGACATTAACCAGGTTCCATCAACACTACTTTCTGCTGATTCAACTGAAACTTTATTGAGACAAGGAAGCATGCAATTCTCATTGAGCAACAGTGACTTCTACAGTGCTTGGTAGAGGTAGGATGTTTAACCTCCCTAACACACCCGCAGCTAGCCAGGACAGTGGAGAGTAGAGATGTTAAACCTCCCTAACACACCCGCAGCTAGCCAGGACAGTGGAGAGTAGAGATGTTTAACCTCCCTAACACACCCGCAGCTAGCCAGGACAGTGGAGAGTAGAGATGTTAAACCTCCCTAACACACCCGCAGCTAGCCAGGACAGTGAAGAGTAGAGATGTTTAACCTCCCTAACACACCCGCAGCTAGCCAGGACAGTGGAGAGTAGAGATGTTTAACCTCCCTAACACACCCGCAGCTAGCCAGGACAGTGGAGAGTAGAGATGTTAAACCTCCCTAACACACCCGTAGCTAGCCAGGACAGTGGAGAGTAGAGATGTTAAACCTCCCTAACACACCCGCAGCTAGCCAGGACAGTGGAGAGTAGAGATGTTTAACCTCCCTAACACACCCGCAGCTAGCCAGGACAGTGGAGAGTAGAGATGTTTAACCTCCCTAACACACCCGCAGCTAGCCAGGACAGTGGAGAGTAGAGATGTTTAACCTCCCTAACACACCCGCAGCTAGCCAGGACAGTGGAGAGTAGAGATGTTTAACCTCCTAACACACCCGCAGCTAGCCAGGACAGTGGAGAGTAGAGATGTTAAACCTCCCTAACACACCCGCAGCTAGCCAGGACAGTGGAGAGTAGAGATGTTTAACCTCCCTAACACACCCGCAGCTAGCCAGGACAGTGGAGAGTAGAGATGTTAAACCTCCCTAACACACCCGCAGCTAGCCAGGACAGTGGAGAGTGACGAGTGGTTACAGTCAGCTGTGATATCCACCAGACAGCAGGATGAGTCCCAAACAGCACACTATTCCCTATATAGTGCAGTACAGGATGAGTCCCAAACAGCACACTATTCCCTATATAGTGCAGTACTTTTAGACTACTACTACTAGTACATGGTGATGAGCAGGTTAGGTAGTTACCTCTGCAGCAGAGGTAACTCTGGGTCTTCCATTCCTGTGGTGGTCCTCCATGAGAGTCTGTTTTATCATAGCGCTTGATGGTTTTTGCGACTGCACTTGAAGAAACTTTCAAAGTTCTTAAAATGTTCCGTATTGACTGACCTTCATGTCTTAAAGTAATGATGGACTGTAGTTTCTCTTTGCTTATTTGAGCTGTTCTTGCCATAATACGGACTTGGTCTTTTACCAAATAGGGCTATCTTCTGTATACCCCCCCTACCTTGTCACAACACAACTGATTGGCTCAAACGCATTAAGAAGGAAAGAAATTCCACAAATTAACTTTTAAGAAGGTACACCTGTTAATTGAAATGCATTCCAGGTGACTACCTCATGAAGCTGGTTGAGAGAATGCCAAGAGTGTGCAAAGCTGTCATCAAGGCAAAGGGTGCCTATTTGAAGAATCTCAAATATAAAATATATTTTGATTTGTTTAACACTTTTTTGGTTACTGCATGATTCCATATGTGTTATTTCATAGTTTTGATGTCTTCACTATTATTCTACAATGTAGAAAATAGTAAAAATAAAGAAAAACCCTGGAATGAGTAGGTGTTCTAAAACGTTTGACCGGTAGTGTATATGTTTTTGCTGTATATATGTGATGGAATGTATACACATTATGGACAGTATGTGGATAGAATATGTAGTATATCTGTAGAATACATAGGATAGAATAGTAGTAGTAGTAGTAGTAGATACAGCAATAGTTAAATAGGATGGACTTGACTAGAATACAGTATATATACATATGAAATGAGTAAAACAGTATGTAAACATTATTAAAGTGACTAGTGTTCCATTATTAAAGTGGCCAGTGATTCCAGGTCTATGTATATAGGGCAGCAGCCTCTAAGGTGCAGGGTTGAGTAACAGGTGGGTAGCCGGCTAGTGATGGCTATTTAACAGTCTGATGGCATTGAGATAGATGCTGCTTTTCAGTCTCTCGGTCCCAGCTTTGAAGCACCTGTACTGACCTCGCCTTCTGGATGATAGCGGGGTGAACAGGCCGTGGCTCGGGTGGCTGAGGTCCTTGATGATCTTCTTGGCCTTCCTGTGACACCGGGTGCTGTAGATGTCCTGAAGGAAAGCAGTGTGCTCCTGGTGATGCGTTGGGCTGACCACACCACCCTCTGGAGAGCCCTTCGGTTGCGGGCGGTGCAGTTGCCATACCAGGCGTTGATACAGCCCGACAGGATGCTCTCAATTTTGCATCTGTAAAAGTTTGAGGATTTTAGGTGCCAAGCCAAATTTATTCAGCCTCCTGAGGTTGAAGAGGCACTGTTGAGCATTCTTCACCACACTGTCTGTGTGGGTGGACCATTTCAGATTGCCAGTGATGTGTACGCAGAGGAACTTGAAGCTTTTCACCTTCTCCACTGTGGCCCCGTCGATGTGGACGGAGGCGTGCTCCCTCCACGGTCAGCTCCTTCATTTTGTTGACGTTGAGGGAGAGGTTATTTTCCTGGCACCACTCCGCCAGGGCCCTCACCTCCTCCCTGTAGGCTGTCTCATCATTGTTGGTGTCACGATCGTTGGTTAGAGATGAGGACCAAGGCGCAGCGTTGAAGGTGAACATATCCTTTTATTACTGATCACACGATCAAAACAATAAACGATAACGTGACGTCTACAGTTTAACACAAACCGAAATGAACAAGAAACCACAAACACAAAGTGAAAGACAGACAGTTAAATATGGCTCCCAATCAGAGACACCCAGCTGACACTCGTTGCCTCTGATTGGGAGTCACTCAGCCCAACATAGAAAATCAAACATAGAATTACACACCCTGGCTCAACATAACATAGTCCCCAGAGCCAGGCGTGACAGTACCCCCTCAAAGGCGCGGACTCCGGCCGCGCAAACAACCACAACAGGGGAGGGACCGGGTGGGCACTCCCGCCTCGGCGGCGGATCCGGCCCGGACATGACCCAGGCACGGGTTGTGCTGGACTGACGACGCACACCCCTGGCTTGATGCGTGGAGGAGGAACGGGCCGGACCGGGCTGGACGGGCGCACCCCTGACTTGGTGCGGGGAGCAGGAATGAGCCGGACCGGGCTGACGACGCGCACCACTGACCCGGTGCGGGAGCTTGGACGGGCCGGACCGGGCTGGCGACGCGCACCACAGACTTGGTGCGGAGAGCAGGAACAGGCCGGACAGGGCTGACGGAAACGCACCATAGACTTGGTGCGGAGAGCAGGCACGGGCCGTGCCGGACTGACGACGCACACCACTGGCTGGTGCGGGAAGCTTGGATGGGCCGGACTGGGCTGGCGACGCGCACCACAGACTTGGTGCGGAGAGCAGGAACGGGCCGGACAGGGCTGACCAACGCACCATAGACTTGGTGCGGAGAGCAGGCACGGGCCGTGCCGGACTGACGACGCACACCACTGGCTTGGTGCGGGAAGCTTGGATGGGCCGGACTGGGCTGGCGACGCCGCACCACAGACTTGGTGCGGAGCGCAGGAACGGGCCGGGCTGGGCTGTCGACGCACACCGTAGGTTTGGTGCGGGGAGCAGGAATAGACCGGACCGTACTGGGGACACACACCACTGGCTCTACACCGGGATCTGGAACGGGCCGGACCGGACTGGCAACACACGCCAGTACCTCTCGCCGTGCCTCTACACCCTCCATCCCCTCTTCTACCAGTGGCCCCCGTAACCTGGCGGCCTCCTCTGCAACCCCGCTGGACCGCTCCATAGCGGCCTCCTGCTGCCCCGACGTCGTGAGCCCCCCTAAAAAATTTTCTGGGGGTCTCTCCTCCCCCGTGGGCCAGGCCTCCATCATTCTCGCCAGACTCTCACCCCACTGCTCCAAACTCCAACCTCTCTCCTCTTCTCTTGGCTTGGCCCAGTCGAGACTCCTACTCAACTGCTCCCAAGTCCATCCTCTCTCTTCTTCATGCTGCTTGGTCCTGTTATGGTGGTTTCTTCTGTCACGATCGTTGGTTAGAGATGAGGACCAAGGCGCAGCGTTGAAGGTGAACATATCCTTTTATTACTGATCACACGATCAAAACAATAAACGATAACGTGACGTCTACAGTTTAACACAAACCGAAATGAACAAGAAACCACAAACACAAAGTGAAAGACAGACAGTTAAATATGGCTCCCAATCAGAGACACCCAGCTGACACTCGTTGCCTCTGATTGGGAGTCACTCAGCCCAACATAGAAAATCAAACATAGAATTACACACCCTGGCTCAACATAACATAGTCCCCAGAGCCAGGGCGTGACAGTTGGTGATCAGGCTTACCACTGTTGTGTCGTCTGCAAACTTGATGATTGAGTTGGAGGCGTGCGTGGCTATGCAGGCATGGGTAAACAAGGAGTACAGGAGGGGGCTGAGCATGCACCCTTGTGGGGCCCCAGTGTTGAGGATCAGCGAAGTGGAGGTGTTGTTTCCTACCTTCACCACCTGGGGGGGCGGCCCGTCAGGAAGTCCAGGACCCAGTTGCACAGGGCGGGGTTCAGACCCAGGGCCCCGAGCTTGATGATGAGCTTGGAGGGTACTATGGTGTTGAAGGCTGAGCTGTATCCAATGAACAGCATTCTTACATAGGTATTCCTCCTGTTCAGATGGGAAAGGGCAGTGTGCAGTGCGATGGCGATTGCATCATCCGTGGATCTATTGGGGCGGTATGAGAATTGCAGTGGGTCGGGTAAGGTAGAGGTGATATGATCCTTGACCAGCCTCTCAAAGCACTTCATGATGACAGAAGTGAGTGCTACGGGAAGATAGTCCTTTGTTCAGTTACCTTTGCTTTCTTGGGTACAGGAACAATGGTGGACATCTTGAAGCAAGTGGGGACAGCAGACTGGGATAGGGAGAGATTGAATATGTCCGTAAACACTTCAGCCAGCTGGTCTGTACATGGTCTGAGGACGCGGCTAGGGATGCCGTCTGGTCTGTACATGCTCTGAGGACGCGGCTAGGGATGCCGTCTGGTCTGTACATGCTCTGAGGACGAAGGTAGGGATGCCGTCTGGTCTGTATATGCTCTGAGGACACGGCTAGGAATGTCGTCTGGGACGGCAGCCTTGTGAGGGTTAACACGCTTAAATGTCTTACTCACGTCGGCCACGGAGAAGGAGAGCTCACAGTCCTTGGGAGCGGGCCGTGTCGGCGGCACTGAAGGTGGGGTAGGGCCTTGTAGCCATCCCATAATGGTCAAGAGTTTTTGAAGCGCGACAGTTACTTAGACAACCTCCACTACCAGTCAGATCTGTACAAGGACTCGTGGACGTAGGTCGGGGTGCCTTGTAAGGATCCGACGCCGAGCGAGTAAACTGCCTCTTCCATCAATCCTATTAGCCAATCTTCAATCATTTGAAAATAAATTGGATGACCTAAGATTACAGTTATCCTACCAACGGGACATTAAAAACTGTAATATCTTATGTTTCACCGAGTCGTGGCTGAACGACGACATGGATAACATACAGCTGGCGGGCTATACACTACATCGGCAGGATAGAACGGCTGACTCCGGTAAGACAAGGGGTGGCGGTCTGTGTATATTTGTAAACAACAGCTGGTGCATAAAATCTAATCTTAAGGAAGTCTCAAGGTTTTGCTCACCTGAGGTAGAGTATCTCATGATAAGCTGTAGACCACACTATTTACCAAGAGAGTTTTAATCTATATTTTTCATAGCTGTCTATTTACCACCACAAACCGATGCTGGCACTAAGATTGCACTGAATGAGCTGTATAAGGCCATAAATCAACAGGAAAACGCTCATCCAGAGGCAGCGCTCCTAGTGGCCGGGGACTTTAATGCAGGGAAACTTAAATCCGTTCTACCTCATTTCTACCAGCATGTTAAATGTGCAACCAGAGGGAAAAAAACTCTAGACCACCTTTACTCCACACACAGAGACGCGTACAAAGCTCTCCCTCGCCCTCCATTTGGCAAATCTGACCATAACTCTATCCTCCTGATTCCTGCTTATAAGCAAAAACTAAAGCAGGAAGCACCAGTGACTCGGTTAATAAGGAAATGGTCAGATGACGCAGATGCTAAGCTACAGGACTGTTTTGCTAGCAGAGACTGGAATATGTTCCGGGATTCTTCCGATAGCATTGAGGAGGACACCACATCAGTCACTGGCTTCATCAATAAGTGCATCGATGACGTCGTCCCCACAGTGACCGTACGTACATACCCCAACCAGAAGCCATGGATTACAGGCAACATCCGCACTGAGCTAAAGGGTAGAGCTGCCGCTTTCAAGGAGCGGGACTCTAACCCGGACGCTTATAAGAAATCCCGCTGTGCCCTCCGACGAACCATCAAACAGGCAAAGAGTCAATACAGGACTAAGATTGAATCGTACTACACCGGCTCTGACGCTCGTCGGATGTGGCAGGGCTTGAAAACTATTACAGACTACAAAGGGAAGCACAGCCGCGAGCTGCCCAGTGACACAAGCCTACCAGACGAGTTAAATCACTTCTATGCTCGCTTAGAGGCAAGCAACACTGAAGCATGCATGAGAGCATCAGCTGTTCCAGATGACTGTGATCACGCTCTCCGTAGCCGATGTGAGTAAGACTTTTAAGCAGGTCAACATTCACAAGGCCGCAGGGCCAGACAGATTACCAGGACGTGTAATCCGAGCATGCGCTGACCAACTGACAAGTGTCTTCACTGACATTTTCAACATGTCCCTGACTGAGTCTGTAATACCAACATGTTTCAAGCAGACCACCATAGTCCCTGTGCCCAAGAACACTGTTCACCCATGACTGCATGGAGGACTGTCAGAGGAAGGCCCTAAATGACTTCAGCCACCCTAGTCATATACTGTTCTCTATGCTACTGCACGGCAAGCGGTACCGGAGTCTAGGTCCAAAAGACTTCTCAACAGCTTCTACCCCCAAGCCATAAGACTCCTGAACAGCTAATCATTGCTACCCGGACTATTTGCTTTGCCCCCAACCCCCCCCCATCTTTTTACGCTGCTGCTACTCTGTTTATTATTTATGCATAGTCACTTTAACTCTACCCACATGTACATATTACCCCAATTACCTCGACTAACCGGTGCCCCCGCACATTGACTCTGTACCGGTACCCCCCTGTGTATATAGCCTCCCTACTGTTATTTTATTTTACTGATGCTCTTTAATTATTTGCAATTTTTTACTTATCTATTTTTTATTAAAAACTGCACTGTTGGTTAAGGGCTGTAAGTAAGCATTTCACTGTAATGTCTACACCTGTTGTATTCGGCGCCTGTGGCAAATAAAATTTGATTTGATTTGACAGTTACTGTTGAAGTCGGAAGTTTACATACACCTTAGCCAAATACATTTTAACTCAGTTTTCACAATTCCTGACATTTAATCCTAGTTAATTGTCTTAGGTCAGTTAGGATCACCACTTTATTTTAAGAATGTGAAATGTCAGAATAATAGTAGAGAGAATGATTTATTTCAGCTTTTATTTCTTTCATCACATTCCGAGTGGGTCAGAAGTTTACATACACTCAATTAGTATTTGGTAACATTGCCTTTAAATTGTTTAACTTGGGTCAAACATTTCGGGTAGCCTTCCACAAGCTTCTCACAATAAGTTGGGTGAATTTTGGCCCATTAATCCTGACAGAGCTGGTGTAACTGAGTCAGGTTTGTAGGCCTCCTTGCTCGCACACACTTTTTCAGTTCTGCCCACAAATTTTCTATAGGATTGAGATCAGGGCTTTGTGACGGCCACTCCAATACCTTGACTTTTTTGTCCTTAAACCATTTTGCCACAACTTTGGAAGTATGCTTGGGGTCATTGTCCATTTGCAAGACCCATTTGTGACCAAGCTTTAACTTCCTAACTGATGTCTTCAGATGTTGCTTCAATATATCCACATAATATTCCTTCCTCATGATGCCATCTATTTTGTGAAGTGCACCAGTCCCTCCTGCAGCAAAGCACCTCCACAGCATGATGCTGCCACCCCCATGCTTCACGGTTGGGATGGTGTTCTTCGACTTGCAAGTAACCCCCTTTTTCCTCCAAACATAACGATGGTCATTATGGCCAAACAGTTCTATTTTTGTTTCATCAGACCAGAGGACATTTCTCCAAAAAGTACGATCTTTGTCCCCATGTGCAGTTGCAAACCGTAGTCTGGCTTTTTTATGGCGGTTTTGGAGCAGTGGCTTCTTCCTTGCTGAGCGGCCTTTCAGGTTATGTCGATATAGGACTTGTTTTACTGTGGCTATAGATACTTTTGTACCTGTTTCCTCCAGCATCTTCACAAGATCCTTTGCTGTTGTTCTGGGATTGATTTGCACTTTTCGCACCAAAGTACGTTCATCTCTAGGAGACAGAACGCGTCTCCTTCTGAGCAGTATGACGGCTGCGTGGTCCCATGGTGTTTATACCTGCGTACTATTGTTTGTACAGATGAACGTGGTACCTTCAGGTGTTTGGAAATTGCTCCCAAGGATGAACCAGACTTGTGGAGGTCTACAATTTTCTTTCTGAGGTCTTGGCTGATTTCTTTTGATTTTCCCATGATGTCAAGCAAAGAGGCACTGAGTTTGAAGGTAGGCCTTGAAATACATCCACAGGTACACCTCCAATTGACTCAAATTATGTCAGTTAGCCTATCAGAAGCTTCTAAAGCCATGACATCATTTTCTGGAATTTTCCAAGCTGTTTAAAGGCACAGTCAACTTAGTGTATGTAAACTTCTGACCCACTGGAATTGTGATACAGTGAATTATATGTGAAATAATCTGTCTGTAAACAATTGTTGGAAAAATTACTTGTGTCATGCACAAAGTAGATGTCCTAACCGACTTGCCAAAACTATAGTTTGTTAACAAGAAATGTGTGGAATGGTTGAAAAACGAGTTTTTAATGACTCCAACCTAAGTGTATGTAAACTTCCGACTTCAACTGTACATAGACAACCTCCTCTACGAGCCAGGATCTGAAGACAGATCCTCTGTCCCTATATGAAGCGTATCACAAGTGCACCCCAGCAAATAGCAATTCCTTTACAATGTCAAATAAATCTTACTATTGGTGATACAGTGCTGTAACAAAGGGAATGATACAGTATACAATATCTCCCTTACTCTGAGTAATACTGTAGAGGGGAGAGGAGAGGGAGAGGAGGAGGAGAGGAGGAGAGGGAGAGGAGGAGGAGAGGAGGAGGAGAGGGGAGGAGAGGGAGAGAGGAGGAGGAGAGGGGAGGAGGAGGAGAGGGAGAGGAGGAGGAGAGGGAGAGGAGGAGAGGGGAGGAGGAGGAGGAGAGGAGGAGAGGGGAGGAGGAGGAGGAGAGGAGGGGAGGAGGAGGAGAGGGAGAGGAGGAGGAGAGGGAGCTGAGAGGGGAGGAGGGGAATAGGGAGAGGAGAGGGGAGGGAAGGAGGAGGATAGGAGGAGAGGGGAGGAGGAGGAGAGGGAGAGGGAGAGGAGAGGGGAGGAGGAGGATAGGGGAGGAGGAGGAGAGGGAGAGGAGGAGGAGAATAGGAGGAGAGGGGAGGAGGAGAGGGAGATGAGAGGAGAGGAGGAGGAGGAGAGGAGGAGGATAGGAGGAGAGGAGGGGAGAAGGAGGAGAGGGAGAGGGGAGGAGGAGGATAGGAGGAGAGGGGAGGAGGAGGAGGAGGAGGAGAGGAGGAGAGTAGATGGACATCTCTATAATCTGAGAGGTCTGTCTGTTACAACAAGACAAAAGTGAATGAGGTCTGAACGTTGCTGCAGCGGAGGCCTTGTCTTCTCATCTCCTCCCTCCTTCCCTCCCTGCGTCCTGCCCTTTATTAACAGCATAATACAGCATGGGCCTTAAGTGTGCAGCTGCAGAGAGAGAGAGAGACAGCGAGACAGACAGAGAGAAAGAGAGAGAGACAGAGAGAGAGACACACAGAGAGAGAGAGAGAGAGAGACAGCGAGACAGAGAGAGAAAGAGAGAGAGACACAGAGAGAGAGAGAGAGAGAGAGAGAGACAGCGAGACAGACAGAGAGAAAGAGAGAGAGAGAGAGAGAGAGAGAGAGAGAGAGATAGAGATGGAGGGCAGTGTCTCCTAGTAATTGGGGTCTGGTTGTAAAGATAGTAATTGGGGTCTGGTTGTAAAGACAGTAATTGGGGGCGTTCCAGCTCCACTCATTATCCTTCTGTTCTGAATGTCAAGAAGAAGAAACACCCTGCAATCACCTGCGGTAGAAACACTCCAGCAGATCTCTCCGTCAAGTACAAATAGCAGTCATCCATTCCATCCAGAGCCCCTGCTGTAAGTAGACGGTCACAGTCTTCATCCTTTCCCTCTACGCGGAGGTGGCCTATATTTCAGGAGAAATATCACTGAAACACAGATACGTAATATATGGCACAGACAGGGGAATCCAGGCAGAGCAGATCAGCCATTTTAGGGCCCGTTGTTTTTCACTTCCAGCACTTGTAGTTCTTGTGTCTAATAAACAAAAGTGAAATAAACAATAAAAAAAGTTCCAAAAGAATAAAGACATTTCAAATGTCATATTATGTGCAAATAGTTAAAGTACAAAAGGGAAAATAAATAAACCTATATATGGGTTGTATTTACAATGGTGTTTGTTCTTCACTGGTTGCGCTTTTCTTGTGGCAACAGGTCACACAACTTGCTGCTGTGATGGCACGCTGTGGTATTTCACCCAATAGATTTGGGAGTTTAACAAAATTGGATTTGTTTTCGAATTCTTTGTGAGTCTGTGTAATCTGAGGGAAATATGTGTCTCTAATATGGTCATACATTTTGCCGGAAGTTAGGAAGTGCAGCTCAGTTGCCACCTCATTTTGTTGGCAGTGTGCACATAGCCTGTCTTGAGAGCCAGGTCTGCCTATGGCGGCCTTTCTCAATAGTCTGTACATAGTCAAAGCTTTCCTTAAATTTGGGTCAGTCACAGTGGTCAGGTATTCTGCCACTGTGTACTCTCTGTTTAGGGCCAAATAGCATTCTAGTTTGCTCAGTTTTTTTGTTGATTCTTTCCAATGTGTCAAGTAATTATCTTTTTGTTTTCTCATGATTTGGTTGGGTCTAATTGTGTTGTTGTCCTGGGGCTCTGTGGGGTCTGTTTGTATTTGTGAACAGAGCCCCAGGACCAGCTTGCTTAGGGGACTCTTCTCCAGGTTAATCTCTCTGTAGGTGATGGCTTTGTTATGGAAGGTTTGGGAATCGCTTCCTTTTAGGTGGTTGTAGAATTTAACAGCTCTTTTCTGGATTTTTGATCATTAGCGGGTATTGGCCTAATTCTGCTCTACATTGTACACAGAGGATATTTTTGCTAAATTCTGCATGCAGTTTCAATTTGGTGTTTGTCCCATTTTGTGAATTCTTGGTTGGTGAGCGGACCCCAGACCTCACAACTATAACTGATTCAAGTATTTTTAGCCAGATCCTAATTGGTATGTCAAATTTTATGTTCCTTTTGATGGCATAGAAGGCCCTTCTTGCCTTGTCTCTCAGATCGTTCACAGCTTTGTAGAAGTTACCTGTGGCGCTGATGTTTAGGCCGAGGTATGTATAGTTTTTTGTGTGCTCTAGAGCAACGGTATCTAGATGGAATTTGTATTTGTGGTCCTGGCAACTGCACCTTTTTTGGAACACAATTATTTTTGTCTTACTGAGATTTACTGTCAGGGCCCAGGTCTGACAGAATCTGTGCAGAAGATCTAGGTGCTGCTGTAGGCGCTCCTTGGTTGGTGACAGAAGCACCAGATCGTCAGCAAACAGAAGACATTTGACTTCAGATTCTAGTAGGGTGAGGCCGGGTGCTGCAGACAGTTCTAGTGCCCTCGCTAATTCGTTGATATATATGTTGAAGAGGGTGGGGCTTATGCTGCATCCCTGTCTCACCCCAAGGCCCTGTGGAAATAAATGTTTTGCCAATTTTAACAGCACACTTGTTGTTTGTGTACATGGATTTTATAACTTTGTATGTTTTTCCCCCAACACCACTTTCCATCAATTTGTATAGCAGACCCTCATGCCAAATTGAGTCAAAAACTTTTTGGAAATCCTTTTTGGAAATCCGTGCTCCTGAGTGGCGCAGTGGTCTAAGGCACTGCATCGCAGTGCTAACTGTGCCACTAGAGATCCTGGTTCGAATCCAGGCTCTGTCGCAGCCGGCCGCGACCGGGAGACTCATGGGCGGCGCACAATTGGCCCAGCGTCGTCCAGGGTAGGGGAGGGAATGGCCGGCAGGGATGTAGCTCAGTTGATAGAGCATGGCGTTTGCAACGCCAGGGTTGTGGGTTCGATTCCCACGGGGGGCCAGTATGAAAAAATATGTATTCACTAACTGTACGTCGCTCTGGATAAGAGCGTCTGCTAAATGACTAAAATGTAAATGTAATGGAAATCAACAAAGCATGAGAAGACTTTGCCTTTGTTTTGGTTTGTTTCTTTGTCATTTAGGGCGTGCAGGGTGAATACGTGGTCTGTCGTACGGTAATTTGGTAAAAAGCCTATTTGATATTTGCTCAGTACATTGTTTTCACTGAAGAAATGTATGAGTCCCAAGACGCATATCCCACGGTAGTTATTGGGGTCAAATTTGTCTTTGTAAATAAGATAATAAGTCAATAAGATAATAAGTCAATAAGATAATAAAGTCAATAAGATAATAAGTCAATAAGATAATAAAGTCAATAAGATAATAAAGTCAATAAGATAATAAGTCAATAAGATAAAAGTCGATAAGATAAGTCAATAAGATAATAAAGACAATAAGAAAATAAAGTCAATAAGATAATAAAGTCAATAAGATAATAAGTCAATAAGATAATAAAGTCGATAATATAAGTCAATAAGATAATAAAGTCAATAAGATAATAAAGTCAATAAGATAATACAGTCAATAAGATAATAAGTCAATAAGATAATAAGTCAATAAGATAATAAGTCAATAAGATAATAAAGTCAATAAGACAATAAGTCAATAACATAAAGTCAATAAGATAATAAAGTCATTAAGATAATAAGTCAATAAGATAATAAGTCAATAAGATAATAAGTCAATAAGATAATAAAGTCAATAAGATAATAAAGTCAATAAGATAATAAAGTCAATAAGATAATAAGTCAATTAGATAATAAAGTCAATAAGATAATAAAGTCAATAAGATAATAAAGTCAATAAGATAATAAGTCAATAAGATAATAAGTCAATAAGATAATAAAGTCAATAAGACAATAAGTCAATAACATAAAGTCAATAAGATAATAAAGTCATTAAGATAATAAAGTCAATAAGATAATAAAGTCAATAAGATAATAAAGTCAATAAGAAAATAAAGTCAATAAGAAAATAAAGTCAATAAGATAATAAGTCAATAAGAAAATAAAGTCAATAAGATAATAAAGTCAATAAGATAATAAGTCAATAAGATAATAAAGTTGATAAGATAAGTCAATAAGATAATAAGTCAATAAGATAATAAGTCAATAACATAATAAGTCAATGAGATAATAAAGTCAATAAGATAATAAGTAAATAAGATAATAAAGTCGATAAGATAAGTCAATAAGATAATAAGTCAATAAGATAATAAGTCAATAAGATAATAAAGTCAATAAGATAATAAGTCAACAAGATAATAAGTCAATAAGATAATAAAGTCAATAAGATAATAAAGTCGATAAGATAAGTCAATAAGATAATAAAGTCAATAAGATAATAAAGTCATTAAGATAATAAAGTCAATAACATAATAAAGTCAATAAGATAATAAAGTCAATAAGATAATAAAGTCAATAAGAAAATAAAGTCAATAAGAAAATAAAGTCAATAAGATAATAAGTCAATAAGAAAATAAAGTCAATAAGATAATAAAGTCAATAAGATAATAAGTCAATAAGATAATAAGGTCGATAAGATAAGTCATTAAGATAATAAGTCAATAAGATAATAAGTCAATGAGATAATAGTCAATAAGATAATAAGTCAATAAGATAATAAGTCAATAAGATAATAAAGTCGATAAGATAAGTCAATAAGATAATAAGTCAATAAGATAATAAGTCAATAAGATAATAAGTCAATAAGATAATAAGTCAATAAGATAATAAAATCAATAAGATAATAAAGTCGATAAGATAAGTCAATAAGATAATAAGTCAATGAGATAATAAGTCAATAAGATAATAAGTCAATAAGATAATAAGTCAATAAGATAATAAGTCAATAAGATAATAAAATCAATAAGATAATAAAGTCGATAAGATAAGTCAATAAGATAATAAGTCAATAAGATAATAAGTCAATAAGATAATAAGTCAATAAGATAATAAAGTCAATAAGATAATAAAGTCAATGAGATAATAAAGTCAATGAGATAATAAGTCAATTAGATAATAAAGTCAATAAGATAATAAGTCAATAAGATAATGAGTAAATAAGATAATAAAGTCAATAAGATAATAAGTCAATAAGATAATAAGTCAATAAGATAATAAGTCAATAACATAATTAAGTCAATAAGATAATAAAGTCTTTAAGATAATACAGTCAATAAGATAATAAGTCAATAAGATAATAAAGTCGATAAGATAAGTCAATAAGATAATAAAGTCAATAAGATAATAAAGTCATTAAGATAATAAAGTCAATAAGATAATAAAGTCAATAAGATAATAAGTCAATAAGATAATAAAGTCGATAAGATAAGTCAATAAGATAATAAAGTCAATAAGATAATAAAGTAAATAAGATAAAAAAGTTGATAAGACAATAAAGTCAATAAGATAATAAGTCAATAAGATAATAAAGTCGATAAGACAATAAAGTCAATAAGATAATAAGTCAATAAGATAATAAAGTCAATGAGATAAGTCAATAAGATAATAAAGTAAATAAGATAATAAGTCAATAAGATAATAAGTCAATAAGATAAGTCAATAAGATAATAAAGTCAATAAGATAATAAGTCAATAAGATAATAAAGTCGATAAGATAAGTCAATAAGATAATAAAGTCAATAAGATAATAAAGTCAATAAGATAATAAGTCAATAAGATAATAAGTCAATAAGATAATAAAGTCAATAAGATAATAAAGTCATTAAGATAATAAAGTCAATAAGATAATAACTCAATAATATAACAAAGTCGATAAGATAAGTCAATAAGATAATAAAGTCAATAAGATAATAAGTCAATAAGATAATAAAATCAATAAGATAATAAGTCAATAGGATAATAAAGTCAATAAGATAATAAAGTCAATAAGATAATAAGTCAATAAGATAATAAGTCAATAAGATAATAAAGTCAATAAGATAATAAAGTCATTCAGATAATAAAGTCAATAAGATAATAAAGTCAATAGATAATAAGTCAATAAGATAATAAAGTCGATAAGATAATAAAGTCAATAAGATAATAAAGTCAATAAGATAATAGTCAACAAGATAATAAAGTCAATAATATAATAAGTCAATAAGATAATAAAGTCGATAAGATAAGTCAATAAGATAATAAGTCAATAAGATAATAAGTCAATAAGATAATAAAGTCAATAAGATAATAAGTCAATAAGATAATAAGTCAATAAGATAATAAAGTCAATAAGATAATAAAGTCAATAAGATAATAAAGTCAATAAGATAATAAGTCAATAAGATAAGTCAATAAGGATGTTTATGAACTTAAAAAGGAGACTTACTTTTATTTTTTCTCTTTTTTTTAAGGGGTAGATCATCTTTAATATTGTAGATAGATTGTAACTTCCATCAACGTAATTGTCTGCATCACTTCCAATCCCCCATATGTTTGTTTTTTCTCGCAAATATATATACAGTGAGGGAAAAAAGTATTTGATCCCCTGCTGATTTTGTAGGTTTGCCCACTGACAAAGAAATGATCAGTCTATAATTTTAATGGTAGGTTTATTTGAACAGTGAGACAGAATAACAACAAAAAAATCCAGAAAAACGCATTTCAAAAATGTTATAAATTGATTTGCATTTTAATGAGGGAAATAAGTATTTGACCCCCTCTCAATCAGAAAGATTTCTGGCTCCCAGGTGTCTTTTTTTACAGGTAACGAACCGAGATTAGGAGCACACTCTTTTTTTGTGTCTTTTTTTCACCTTTATTTAACCAGGTAAGCCAGTTGAGAACAAGTTCTCATTTACAACTGCGACCTGGCCAAGATAAAGCAAAGCAGTGCGATAAAAACAACAACACAGAGTTACATATGGGGTAAAAAAACATAAAGTCAAAAAATACAACAGAAAATATATATACAGTGTGTGCAAATGTAGCAAGTTATGGAGGTAAGGCAATAAATAGGCTATAGTGCAAAATAATTACAATTAGTATTAACACTGGAATGCTAGATGTGCAAGAGATTATGTGCAAATAGAGATACTGTGGTGCAAAAGAGCAAAATAAATAACAATATAGGGATGAGGTAGTTGGGTGGGCTAATTTCAGATGGGCTGTGTACAGGTGCAGTGATCGGTAAGGTGCTCTGACAACTGATGCTTAAAGTTAGTGAGGGAGATAAGAGTCTCCAGCTTCAGAGATTTTTGCAGTTTGTTCCAGTCATTGGCAGCAGAGAACTGGAAGGAATGGCGGCCAAAGGAGGTGTTGGCTTTGGGGATGACCAGTGAGATATACCTGCTGGAGCGCAGACTACGGGTGGGTGCTGCTATGGTGACCAATGAGCTAAGATAAGGCGGGGATTTGCCTAGCAGTGATTTATAGATGGCCTGGAGCCAGTGGGTTTGACGACGAACATGTAGTGAGGACCAGCCAACAAGAGCGTACAGGTCACAGTGGTGGGTAGTGTATGGGGCTTTGGAGACAAAACGGATGGCACTGTGATAGACTACATCCAATTTGCTGAGTAGAGTGTTGGAGGCTATTTTGTAAATGACATCGCCGAAGTCAAGGATCGGTAGGATAGTCAGTTTTACGAGGGCATGTTTGGCAACATGAGTGAAGGAGGCTTTGTTGCGAAATAGGAAGCCGATTCTAGATTTAACTTTGGATTGGAGATTCTTAATGTGAGTCTGGGAGGAGAGTTTACAGTCTAACCAGACACCTAGGTATTTGTAATTGTCCACATACTCTAGGTCAGACCCGTCGAGAGTAGTGATTCTAGTCGGGTGGGCGGGTGCCAGCTGCGTTCGATTGAAGAGCATGCATTTAGTTTTACTAGTGTTTAAGAGCAGTTGGAGGCTACTGAAGGAGTGTTGTATAGCATTGAAGCTCGTTTGGAGGTGTCCAATGAAGGGCCAGATGTATACAAAATGTTGTCGTCTGCGTAGAGGTGGATCTGAGAGTCACCAGCAGCAAGAGCAACATCATTTATATACATGGAGAAAAGAGTCGGCCCAAGAATTGAACCCTGTGGCACCCCCATAGAGACTGCCAGAGGTCCAGACAACAGGCCCTCCGATTCGACACATTGAACTCTATCTGAGAAGTGGTTGGTGAACCAGGCGAGGCAGTCATTTGAGAAACCAAGGCTATTTAGTCTGCCAATAAGAATGCGGTGGTTGACAGAGTCGAAAGCCTTGGCCAGGTCAATGAAGACGGCTGCACAGTACTGTCTATTATCGATCGCGGTTATAATATCGTTTAGGACCTTGAGCGTGGCTGAAGTGCACCCATGACCAGCTCGGAAACCGGATTGCATAGCGGAGAAGGTACGGTGGGATTCGAAATGGTTGGTGATCTGTTTGTTAACTTGGCTTTCAAATACTTTCGAAAGGCAGGGCATGATGGATATAGGTCTGTAACAGTTTGGATCTAGGTTTTCACCCCCTTTGAAGAGGGGGATGACCGCGGCAGCTTTCCAATCTCTGGGGATCTCAGACGTTACGAAAGAGAGGTTGAACAGGCTAGTAATAGGGGTTGCGACAATTTCGGCGGCTAGTTTTAGAAAGAAAGGGTCCAGATTGTCTAGCCCAGCTGATTTGTAGGGGTCCAGATTTTGCAGCTCTTTCAGAACATCAGCTGTCTGAATTTGTGTGAAGGAGAAGCGGGGGGGGCATGGGCAAGTTGCAGCGGAGGGTGCAGAGTTGGTGGCCGGGGTAGTGGTAGCCAGGTGGAAAGCATAGCCAGCCGTGGCAAAATGCTTGTTGAAATTCTCGATTATTGTAGATTTATTGGTGGTGATAGTGTTTCCTAGCCTCAGTGCAGTGGGCAGCTGGGAGGAAGTGCTCTTATTCTCCATGGACTTTACAGTGTCCCAAAACTTTTTGGAGTTAGTGCTACAGGATGCAAATTTCTGTTTGAAAAAGTTAGCCTTTGCTTTCCTGACTGCTTGTGTATATTGGTTCCTAACTTCCCTGAAAAGTTGCATATCGCGGGGGCTATTTGATGCTAATGCAGTACGCCACAGGATGTTTTTGTGCTGGTCAAGGGCAGTCAAGTCTGAGGAGAACCAGGGGCTATATCTGTTCTTAGTTCTCTATTTTTTGAATGGGGCATGTTTATTTAAGATTGAGAGGAAATTACTTTTAAAGAACAACCAGGCATCCTCTACTGACGGAATGAGATCTATATCCATCCAGGATACCTGGGCCAGGTCAATTAGGAAGGCCTGCTCGCTAAAGTGTTTTAGGGAGCGTTTGACAGTGATGAGGGGTGGTCGTTTGACCGCGGACCCGTTACGGACGCAGGCAATAAGGCAGTGATCGCTGAGATCCTGGTTGAAGACAGCGGAGGTGTATTTAGAGGGTAAGTTAGTCAGGATGATATCTATGAGGGTACCCATGTTTACGGATTTAGGGTTGTACCTGGTAGGTTTGTTGATAATTTGTGTGAGATTGAGGGCATCTAGTTTGGATTGTAGGATGGCCGGGGTGTTAAGCATATCCCAATTTAGGTCACCAAGCAGTACGAACTCTGAGGATAAATGGGGGGCAATCAATTCACATATGGTGTCCAGGGCACAGCTGGGGCCTGAGGGGGGTCTGTAGCAAGCGGCAACAGTGAGAGATTTATTTCTGGAAAGGTGGATTTTTAGAAGTAGAAGCTCAAACTGTTTGGGCACAGACCTGGATAGTATGATAGAGCTCTGCAGGCTATCTCTACAGTAGATTGCAACTCCACCCCCCTTTGGCAGTTCTATCTAGACGGAAAATGTTATAGTTGGGGATGGAAATTTCAGAATTTTTGGTGGCCTTCCTAAGCCAGGATTCAGACACTGCTAGAACATCAGGGTTGGCGGAGTGTGCTAACGCAGTGAATAACTCAAACTTAGGAAGTAGACTTCTGATATTAACATGCAAGAAACCAAGGCTTTTACGATTACAGAAGTCAACAAATGATAGCGCCTGGGGAGTAGGAGTGATACTGAGGGCTGCAGGGCCTGGGTTAGCCTCTACATCACCAGAGGAACAGAGGAGGACTAGAATAAGGATACGTCTAAAGGCTTTAAGAACTGGTCTTCTAGTGCGTTGGGTACATAGAATAAAGGGGGGCAGATTTCCGGGCGTTGTAGAAAAGATTCAGGGCATTATGTACAGACAAGGATATGGAAGGATATGAGTACAGTGGAGGTAAACCTAAGCGTTGGGTAACAATGAAAGAGATAGCATCACTGGAGGCACCAATTGAGTCGATCTCCGCGTGTATGGGGGGTGGGACAAAGGAGCTATCTAAGGCAGGTTTAGCTGGGCTGGGGGATCTACAGTGAAATAGTACAATTAGAAATAACCGAAACAACAATAAGCTAACCATATTGACATGGGAGAGAGGCATAAAGCAATCACAGGTGTAATTTGAGAGAGCTAAGACAACAGCTGGTAATGACGACACAGTTTGGGCTGAGGCTAAACATAAACAGGATGCGGTACCGTAAAAAGGAACAGTCCAGCAGGCATCAGCTGTATAGCTGAGTTATCATAAGGTCCGGTGAACAGCAATAGGATAGTTCGGAGGTAGTTCGGGGGCTGCTACAGCACTAGCTAGCAAGAGGCCACGGCTAGCGTGTGCTAGCGGGCCGGAGGTAGCAGATGGAATCTTCGTGGTCGACGTCGTAACGGGAAGCCTGTTGTAACCACATCAGACGATTTCGTCGGCAGACCAGTCGTGTAGGATCGGCGGGGCTCAGTGTCAACACTAGGTGGTGAGAGAGGTAGATAGTCGGGAGATGGGCCTAGCTCAGGATGATTAGTCAAACCACAACGTCCATTTTGTTGCAGCTAGCTGGTAGCGATGAATCCGGAGTTAAAGGTCCAGTGATTCAGTGATTCCGGCAGAAAAACTGATATGTTCTGGGTTGATAACGCGCTGTGCAGACAGTGCAGACTGGCCGAATAATAGTCCAGACTAGAGCTGGCTGGTGGGTGGTGCAGGCCACGGACAATGGTGAAAAACCGCTAACGGTAGCTAATAGCAAGTAGCTAGTTAGCTGGCTACTCCCGTCCGGTAGACAGAGAGGTAGATAGCCAGGATATGGGCCTGGCTCTAGGCTAGCTCGAGGCTAACTGGTGCTTGCATCGTGGGCAGTGGTGATTAGCCAAACAGCAACATCCATTCGGTTGCGGCTAGCTAGTTGCGATCCGGTGATTCATGTCCAGTGATTAAATTATTCCGGCAGAAAAATCCAATGTTCTGGGTGAAATACCGCTAACTGTGGCTAATAGCAAGTAGCCAGTTAGCTGGCTAGCTAGTTTCAACTGGAGATTCTACATAAAAGGTAAGTAATTGAAAATGGGTCGTGGATGGGTATTCCAGCATGACAATGACCCAATACACACGGCCAAGGCAACAAAGGAGTGGCTCAAGAAGAAGCACATTAAGGTCCTGGAGTGGCCTAGCCACTATATATATATATTTTTATTTAACCTTTATTTAACCAGGTAAGCCAGTTGAGAACAAGTTCTCATTTACAACTGCGACCTGGCCAAGATAGAGCAAACACTGCGATAAAAACAACAACACAGAGTTACATATGGGGTAAACAAAACATAAAGTCAAAAATATAACAGAAAAGATATATACAGTGTGTGCAAATGTAGTAAGTTATGGAGGTAAGGCAATAAATAGGCCATAGTGCAAAGTAGTTACAATTTCGTATTACCACTAGAATGATAGATGTACAAAAGATGATGTGCAAATAGAGATACTGGGGTGCAAATTAGCTAAATAAATAACAATATGGGGATGAGATATTGAATCGTACTACACCGGCTCTGACGCTCGTCGGATGTGGCAGGGCTTGAAAACTATTGCAGACTACAAAGGGAAGCACAGCCGTGAGCTGCCCAGTGACACAATACTTCCAGACGAGCTAAACCACTTCTATGCTCGCTTCGAGGCAAGCAACACTGAAGCATGCATGAGAGCATCAGCTGTTCCGGATGACTATGTGATCACGCTCTCCGTAGCCGATGTGAGTAAGACTTTTAAGCAGGTCAACATTCACAAGGCCACAGGGCCAGACGGATTACCAGGACGTGTACTCCGAGCATGTGCTGACCAACTGGCAAGTGTCTTCACTGACATTTTCAACATGTCCCTGACTGAGTCTGTAATACCAACATGTTTCAAGCAGACCACCATAGTCCCCGTGCCCAAGGACACTAAGATAACCTGCCTAAATGATTACCGACCCGTAGCACTGACGTCTGTAGCCATGAAGTGCTTTGAAAGGCTGGTCATGGCTCACATCAACACCATTATCCCAGAAACCCTAGACCCACTCCAATTTGCATACCGCCCCAACAGATCCACAGATGATGAAATCTCTATTGCACTCCACACTGCCCTTTCCCACCTGGACAAGAGGAACACCTACGTGAGAATGCTATTCATTGACTACAGCTCAGCATTCAACACCATAGTGCCCTCAAAGCTCATCACTAAGCTAAGGATCCTGGGACTAAACACCTCCCTCTGCAACTGGATCCTGGACTTCCTGACGGGCCACCCCCAGGTGGTAAGGGTAGGTAACAAAACATCTGCCACACTGATCCTCAACACGGGGGCCCCTCAGGGGTGCGTGCTCAGTCCCCTCCTGTACTCCCTGTTCACCCACCCAGGCACGACTCCAACACCATCATTAAGTTTGCCGACGACACACCAGTGGTAGGCCTGATCACCGACAACGATGAGACAGCCTATAAGGAGGAGGTCAGAGACCTGGCCGTATGGTGCCAGGATAACAACCTCTCCCTCAACGTGACCAAGACATTATTTTTCTCCCATGGGTAAAGAAATTCAAAAGGGGTGATGATATTAATGAACAGTAATTTTGATCCGAATGTGCAAATTATCCAAACAGATCTTCAAGGTAGATGGCTGATTTTAAATATGTTATTGGACCATAAACAGATATGGCTCATTAACCTATACGGTCCAAATAATGATGATTCAGTGGCTTGCGAAAGTATTCACCCCCCTTGGCATTTTTCCTATTTTGTTGCCTTACAACCTGGAATTAAAATAGATTTTTGGGGGGTTTGTATCATTTGATTTACACAACATGCCTACCACTTTGAAGATGCAAAATACATTTTTTGGTGAAACAAACAAGAAATAAGACAAAACAACAGAAAGCCTGAGCGTGCATAACTATTCAATGAAAGTCCGTATTGCCCAGCGACACCCCCGAAACCTGAAGGATCTGGAGAAGGTCTGTATGGAGGAGTGGGCCAAAATCCCTGCTGCAGTGTGTGCAAACCTGGTCAAGACCTACAGGAAACGTATGATCTCTGTAATTGCATACAAAGGTTTCTGTACCAAATATTAAGTTCTGCTTTTCTGATTAATCAAATACTTATGTCATGCAATAAAATGCAAATTAATTACTTAAAAATCATACAATGTGATTTTCTGGATTTTTGTTTTAGATTCCATCTCTCACAGTTGAAGTGTACCTATGATAAAAAATGACAGACCTCTACATGCATTGTAAGTAGGAAAACCTGCAAAATCGGCAGTGTATCAAATACTTGTTCTCCCCACTGTATATGTATGTATGTATGTACGTATGTATATATGTATGTATATGTATATTTATATAATTGTGGGTATGTGTGTGTATATATATATATATATATATAAACTAATATATATTATGGAGATAGGAAATGATGTAGACAATTACATTGATGGAAACTACGATCTATCTGCAGTATTAAAGCTGATCTCCCCCCTAAAACAGAAATAGAGATTAGTAGGAGTGGTCTGAATAACCAACAAGGTCTCTGTCACCGCAGACCTTCAAGAGGACATCTCTCTACTCCACTCTCCTCCTCCACCAGCACCACCTCACCATTCATCAGACCTTCAAGAGGACATCTCTCTACTCCACTCTCCTCCTCCACCAGCACCACCTCACCATTCATCAGACCTTCAAGAGGACATCTCTCTCTCCACGCTCCTCCTCCACCAGCACCACCTCACCATTCATCTCTCTACTCCACTCTCCTCCTCCACCAGCACCACCTCACCATTCATCTCTCTCTCCACTCTCCTCCTCCACCAGCACCACCTCACCATTCATCTCTCTACTCCACTCTCCTCCACCAGCACCACCTCACCATTCATCTCTTTACTCCATGTGTATCACTGCTCTCCCCCTGCAGCACATTAACAGCCATGGCTTGTGTTGTGTGTGATTGATGATCAGAATCATGCATGCTACACCAAACAATGAGTTCTGAACACAAACTAACAGTGTTACCTGGCTGGGCTG